>NC_092178.1:35457936-35474246 GCF_045791955.1 Oncorhynchus clarkii lewisi | reverse complement strand
GGTAAAATAAAAAAAAAACAAAAAAAAAAAACACTTGTTTATTTTATAAAACGGAAACCGAATGTCCGACAAAGTTCATTTGATGAGGTAGGCCCGCACGGCCCGACGCCGACCGCGAATTTTACAAACGATTTCGGACGTCTAGTAAGGGACCGTACATTTGCAATATGGACTTTTTCACTAATCATACACGAAATGCCGAAATGTTCCCTTAAGGTATGTAATCGCAGCAAAAGGTGGCGCTACAAAGTATTAACTTAAGGGGGCTGAATAATTTTGCACGCCCAATTTTTCAGTTTTTGATTTGTTAAAAAAGTTTGAAATATCCAATAAATGTCGTTCCACTTCATGATTGTGTCCCACTTGTTGTTGATTCTTCACAAAAAAATACAGTTTTATATCTTTATGTTTGAAGCCTGAAATGTGGCAAAAGGTCGCAAAGTTCAAGGGGGCCGAATACTTTCGCAAGGCACTGTATACTGTACTCTATACCATCCACATTCATATATTTTTTATGTACATATTCTTATTCATTCCTTTACACTTGTGTGTATAAGGTAATTGTTGTGAAATTGTTAGGTTAGATTACTCGTTGGATATTACTGCATTGTCGGAACTAGAAGCACCAGCATTTCGTTACACTCGGATTAACATCTGCTAAACATGTGTATGTGACAAATTCAATTGATTTGATTTTGATTTGGGGTGAAATGTGCAACCAGAGGGACAAAACTCGAGACCACCTTTAGTCCACACACAGAGATGCGTACAAAGCTCTCCCTCGCCCTCCATTTGGCAAATCTGACCATAATTCTATCCTCCTGATTCCTGCTTACAAGCAACAACTAAAACAGGAAGCAACAGTGACTTGGTCAATGAGAAAGTGGTCAGATGAAGCAGATGCTAAGCTACAGGACTGTTTCGCTAGCACAGGAATATGTTCCGGGATCATTTCGATGACAATGAGGAGTACACCAATAAGTGCATCGATGATGTCGTCCCCACAGTGACCGTATCTATTACAGGCAACATCCACACTGAGCTAAAGGGTAGAGCTGCCGCTTTCAAGGAGCGGGACTCCAACCCGGAAGCTACGCCCTCCGACGAATCATCATACAGGCAAAGCGTCAATACAGGACTAAGATTGAATCGTACTACACCGGCTTCGACACTCGGCAGATGTGGCAGTGCTTGCAAACTATTACAGACTACAAAGGGAAGCACAGCCACGAGCTGCCCAGTGACACAAACCTACCAGACGAGCTACATTACTTCTATGCTCGCTTCGAGGCAAGTAACACTGAAACATGCATGAGACCACCAGCTATTCCGAACGACTCTGTGATCATGCTCTCCGAAGCCTATGTGAGTAAGACCTTTAAACAGGTCAAGATTCACAAGGTCGCAGGGCCAGATGGATAACCAGGACATAAACTCTGAGCATGCGGTGACCAACTGGCAAGTGTCTTCACTGACATTTCCAACCTGTCCCTGAGGTTGGAAGTGGTTAAATATATCCGTAAACTTCTCTAGCCTCTTCCAATACATACATTGGGGAACGTAGCATCACTGCAAAGACCGAACAGATGGTAATTTGGTATTGTATGACGCTAACAGGATGCTAACTTGAGTCCTGTGAAGTCGATTGGAAACACTTCTCAGATTGAGGGATCTCTTTAACTCTTTTCCAGCCTTTCTTGTTCCAGCACAAGGTCAATGACCAGTCGCAATCACAGAGTACACACAGTTCAGCCCAGAAACCGCCCACTCTCAAACAGACACAACAAATGTGAACTCAAGTAAACCAAAAGCGGAGGTGTACATTGCGACACATCCCCCTAGATTTTGTAACACAGAGCGTCCACTCCGAAATGTCCCTGGTACTCCCTGGTACCCCTCCAGCGATGACAGGCTTCATTAGTCCTGTACTTTTCCATTTTCCCAAAGTGCTTTCTCTCCCATCCATCTTCATTAGAAAGCATCTCTGAGTGACATAACACATGTCACAAATATCCTCCTCCTGACCCACAGCAATGATTAAAAAAGGCTGAGAAGGGAATAGGATCGGATTTGCGCCCTCTGAGCTGGTGTGTGTGTGTTTGTGTGTGTGTGTGTTGTGCTGTGCCTGTGCGTTTGAAAAATAAGTCAAAATAGAAACCAACCTGGCACATTGTGTGTGTGTGTGTGTGTGTGTGTGTGTGTGTGTGTGTGTGTGTGTGTGTGTGTGTGTGCAGAAAAGTATGACAGATATTCTCTCTCTCACACACACACACATTCCCCAGCATAACTAAAGTACATGAGTTGTGAGTTGACGTGAAAATCTCTAATATATTTTAGTTCAAATTTTCCTCTCCTGGAAAGTAACAAAGTGAGCTACCACAGTACGTCATTATTATGGTGTCTGAAGATGTCTCTGAGGCCTGATCTAACATCATTTATGCGTCTTCCAGATGGCCAGAGTATGTAGATACATTTTGTAAACTGATCCTACATGTGCCGTTATGGAAAACCTGTGCTTTAAAATATCCGAGACAGAACCGCAGATTCATCCTTGGTCCCCGTTGAGCATATTACAAAACCTGAGTGCTTTATTAGGGTTGTTGCAGTGAGCAGCCCAGACAACGAGGAGTGTTTTATAAATGGTGGCACACCCATCTATGGCAAACAAATGTTCCATTCATTCCCTCAGTCCGTGTATGTCCTCCAACAATAGACTTGTACCGCCATTCCACCTATGAGATTCAACAGTTGGCAGACATTTTAGAGAAGTAGAGTCTACAATGGTACTCCCTGCTGGTTTATGCCCACTGATGGTGGGAAAGGTGAAGTTGTATCACGGAGGGCCAAGAAATTACGATCAATGTTTAATCTAAGATACATACAGTGCCTTGCGAAAGTATTCGGCCCCCTTGAACTTTGCGACCTTTTGCCACATTTCAGGCTTCAAACATAAAGATATAAAACTGTATTTTTTTGTGAAGAATCAACAACAAGTGGGACACAATCATGAAGTGGAACGACATTTATTGGATATTTCAAACTTTTTTAACAAATCAAAAACTGAAAAATTGGGCGTGCAAAATTATTCAGCCCCCTTAAGTTAATACTTTGTAGCGCCACCTTTTGCTGCGATTACAGCTGTAAGTCGCTTGGGGTATGTCTCTATCAGTTTTGCACATCGAAAGACTGAAATTTTTTCCCATTCCTCCTTGCAAAACAGCTCGAGCTCAGTGAGGTTGGATGGAGAGCATTTGTGAACAGCAGTTATCAGTTCTTTCCACAGATTCTCGATTGGATTCAGGTCTGGACTTTGACTTGGCCATTCTAACACCTGGATATGTTTATTTTTGAACCATTTCATTGTAGATTTTGCTTTATGTTTTGGATCATTGTCTTGTTGGAAGACAAATCTCCATCCCAGTCTCAGGTCTTTTGCAGAATCCATCAGGTTTTCTTCCAGAATGGTCCTGTATTTGGCTCCATCCATCTTCCCATCAATTTTAACCATCTTCCCTGTCCCTGCTGAAGAAAAGCAGGCCCAAACCATGATGCTGCCACCACCATGTTTGACAGTAGGCATGGTGTGTTCAGGGTGATGAGCTGTGTTGCTTTTACGCCAAACATAACGTTTTGCATTGTTGCCAAAAAGTTCAATTTTGGTTTCATCTGACCAGAGCACCTTCTTCCACATGTTTGGTGTGTCTCCCAGGTGGCTTGTGGAAAACTTTAAACGACACTTTTTATGGATATCTTTAAGAAATGGCTTTCTTCTTGCCACTCTTCCATAAAGGCCAGATTTGTGCAATATACGACTGATTGTTGTCCTATGGACAGAGTCTCCCACCTCAGCTGTAGATCTCTGCAGTTCATCCAGAGTGATCATGGGCCTCTTGGCTGCATCTCTGATCAGTCTTCTCCTTGTATGAGCTGAAAGTTTAGAGGGACGGCCAGGTCTTGGTAGATTTGCAGTGGTCTGATACTCCTTCCATTTCAATATTATCGCTTGCACAGTGCTCCTTGGGATGTTTAAAGCTTGGGAAATCTTTTTGTATCCAAATCCGGCTTTAAACTTCTTCACAACAGTATCTCGGACCTGCCTGGTGTGTTCCTTGTTTTTCATGATGCTCTCTGCGCTTTTAACGGACCTCTGAGACTATCACAGTGCAGGTGCATTTATACGGAGACTTTATTACACACAGGTGGATTGTATTTATCATCATTAGTCATTTAGGTCAACATTGGATCATTCAGAGATCCTCACTGAACTTCTGGAGAGAGTTTGCTGCACTGAAAGTAAAGGGGCTGAATAATTTTGCACGCCCAATTTTTCAGTTTTTGATTTGTTAAAAAAGTTTGAAATATCCAATAAATGTCGTTCCACTTCATGATTGTGTCCCACTTGTTGTTGATTCTTCACAAAAAAATACAGTTTTATATCTTTATGTTTGAAGCCTGAAATGTGGCAAAAGGTCGCAAAGTTCAAGGGGGCGAATACTTTCGCAAGGCACTGTACATGTACGTACTTCACTTGTATAACTTGGCTGGAATGGTGATGTTACTTCATACAATGTACTTTCTCTCTAAGCTATTGAGACGCAGCAATCTGTTCTCTATATAAGCCTTTAAGAAAGAGACTTATTGGTGTCTTTAGGTCCATTTTGAATTGGCAGAGATAACAGGAATCTTGTTTCACCCAGATGAAATCATGGATCTCTGCCAAATGACCAGCCGCTTCTCCACCCTTTCTCAATTTCCTTGAAATAGTGTGTTATGAAAGTAGTCGGGTGAGGGCAGCAAGGGTAACCTAGCAACAAGACAGACAGACTGTCCTAAGGACTTAGTGGTGTCATCTAGAGGCTACTGACCAATGGTGAGAGTGGGGAGAAATTAAGAGAAAAAGAGAGAGAAAAGAGGGTGAGAGAGGGAGGAGCAGAGGTGGATTGGCCAGATGGGCTGAACCATTTTTTATTTGGGTGGGCTGGTCGAAATTGTCACATATCCAAATATATATATTTTTTATATTCTCTGTTATGCTCATCTGTAGGGTAAGTGTTGATTCATTGGAACACATATGACAAGCACTAATTTGCAATATAGCCTAAATTGTTAGCTTGGATTTTATCACGTATAAGGCTTAAAGGGCAATTCCACCACTTTTCAACCTCATATTCATCATCACCAGCACTAAACCAGTATGTGAAAACAGTGTGTTGCTATGATCTGTTGTTAAAAAGATAAGGATAAAGGTCCTAAAAAATGCAGGGTAGGATTAAAAGTTTTTTTTTAAATGTCATTTTCAAAACCTGCAACGAGTTTCTACTCGGAGGGAGGGTATTTTCATGGGGAATGTCATTTAAAAAATGTCATCAGGTTAGAACTTTTTAACTTTATACGTTTTTCTACAAAACATAGAATTGTACCATTTTGACATATGTTGACACTGGTATTGTGCTGGAGATAATGAAAATGGGGTTGAAAAGTGTTTTAATTGCCCTTTAAGTAGACAGACAGACAGACAGACAGACAGACAGACAGACAGACAGACAGACAGACAGACAGACAGACAGACAGACAGACAGACAGACAGACAGAGAACAAGAAGAAGCATAGTGGCAGCAGAGAAGATGCTGAGACAGATAGACAGCACAACAGGGTGACAAACAAAATGTCTAGAGCAGAGGACAGTTATAGTGGTGAGTTGTATCTCCAGTGGGTGTTTTACATGTTGTACTTGTTTAAAACATGAACTAGTTCAAAAAGGTACTGGTACAGAAATGGTTGAGAAACTCTATACTCTATTGCCAATGTTATTGTGTCAGTACTTCTACCTGTGTCTCAGTACAGCTAGAAAAAAGGGTTCCAAAAGGATTCTTCAGTTGTCCCCAGAACCCGTTTTGGTTTCAGGTAGAACTCTTTTGAGATGAGTTGGTAGCATGCACAGTGATGTGGATAAAATTCCACGGTCGAATTCTTGTCCCAGTCTGCCACTGGAGAGGAGAGAGATGGGGAAGAGAGAGCTCTATAAAGCAAAGGAGACAGAGGGAGAAAGAGAGAGAGAGAGCAGAGAAAGAGAGAGGAAAGTGCCCCCTCCTCCATATCCTTTGACAACTCCCAGGCTGCCGCCTCAGACAGCTTGACATAAGTAGCGGGGTGGCCAGCTGGCTGGCCTCCCATTTCATAAACACTCTGTAAAAGCGTAAATTGGTGCTAATAGGCGACTGTCTGTTTTTTTAAAGATGTTGCATGCAACAACTAGAACTTTACAGTGCATACAGCCCAATTTTCTCAGCGAGTGAAAAGTGAAATTGGTGCCACGGCTAAGGGAGGGGGTCAAGGCCGAAAACGTTGTTTCTTGACAGGCTTTCAAAAACAAGACCACAATTTTTTTTAAATATGACTTGTGACTCAAAATGAAAGGATTTTCTGACTCTAGAGTATTGTGTAAACCCATAACGCATAGGAATCAAATTACTTTACAATGTTTTTTTATGCTATGGGCTGATATTATGTAACATATTGCTTCCTGGTCTATAATTTAACAGTCTCCATTTTCTTATGAACCAGACACTAAAGCCCCTTGATAGATATGATGCCGACAGTAGGGATACAAGTCATTTATGCAACGAGATTACTTTGCTCATCCACTATTACATTACCCTCCCCGAAACCACCAGTGAATCAAATGTGAATAACACTCTCAAAAATTCTGCCTATATACTTGCTGTAAAATAACGAACAACTTCAGGGTGTTTGTTTTTCAAAGGAACAACTGGGAATGTGTTGTTGAATGCACACTAATCTCTAGATTAGAGTCACGCCAGTCAAGAAAAAGTAGATACTGATCTATTTTGAAAAGAGTCTAACATATCTTATTGACTGTCATAATATGGTTCTGCTATGCATAATGATGAACAGAAATGGGCTTGAAAGTATGGAGCGGTAGATACTGAGTGTACAAAACATTAGGAACGCCTTCATAATATTGAGTCGCACCCCCCTTTGCCCTCAGAACAGCCTTAATTAGTCGGGGCAGGGACTCCAAGGTGTCGAAAGCATTCCATAGGGATGTTGGCCATTGTTGATTTCAATGCTTCCCACAGTTGTGTCAAGTTGGCTGGATGTCCTTTGGGTGGTCGACCATTCTTGACACACACGGAAAACTGTTGAGTGTGAAAAACCCAGCAGCGTTGCAGTTCTTTACACACTGAAACCAGTGGACCTGGCACCTATTACCATACCCTGTTCCAATGCACTTAAATCTTTTGTCTTGCCCATTCACCCTCTGAATGGCACACATACACAATCCATGTCTCAATTATCTCAGAGCTTAAAAAATATTTATTTAACCTGTCTCCTTCCTCCCCTTCATCTACACTGACTGAAGTGGATTTAACAAGTGACATCAATAAGGGATCATAGCTTTAACCTGGATTCACCTGGTCAGTCTATGTCATAGTGTCACACCCTGACCGTAGATTGCTTTGTATGTTTCTACTTTTTGTTTTGGTCAGGGTGTGATGTAGGTGTGCATTCTCTGTTTGTATGTCTAGGTTTTATATTTCTATGTTTTGGCCGGGTATGGTTCTCAATCAGGGACAGCTGTCTTTCGTTGTCTCTGATTGAGAACCATACTTAGGTAGCCTGTTTTCCCACTGTTAGTAGTGGGTGATTATTTTCTGTTTAGTGTTTGTTGCCCCTGTCAGAACTGTTTCGGCTATTCTTTTTGTTGTTTTGTGTTCAGTCAACATAAATAATATGAACACGTGCCACGCTGCACCTTGGTCTTCACCTTCTTCTAATGAGTGCTGTTACACACGGAAAGAGCATGTTTTGTGCATTCGGTGTATATGGATTGGTGTATATACAGTTCCTTACATATTTATTTGGGACGCTAAAACGTTAAAATGCGTCTCTATACACTAGCCTTTTGGACTTCATATGAAGCGACGGTACAAAAGGTCCTTTTTTTATTTGAAGGTTTTTTTTCCATACATATCTGTTTTACCGTTTAGAAATGAAAGCACTGTATCAGTCCCCCCATTTGAAGGTGTCATGAGTATTTGGGCAAGTTCACCATGTGTATTAAAGTAGTCAAAGGTTTAGTGTATGATCCCATATTCCTAGCATACAATGACAACATTAAGCTTGTGACTATACAGACGTATTAGATGCATTTGCATTTGTTCCAGATTATGTTGTGGCCCAATAGAAATGAACGGTAAATCATTCGTTTTTAGTCACTTTTATTGTAAATAAGAATCGAATATGTTTCTGAACACCTCGACATTAATGTGGATGCTACCATGGTTACGGATAACAATGAATTCATCGTGAATAATGATGAGTGACAAAGTTACAGAGGCACAACTATCATACCCCAAAGACATGCTAACCTGTCATAATACCCACAAAACCTAACGGTCAAACAGGGAAATGGTTCCAATCGTTTTCCACCATTCATTTTTCCCATAGGGGTTTTAAAACCCCATAATAAGAGCTGTGTTTCGTATTGGTTACGGTCGTGACGTTTTGATAACCATGGAAATCTCTCTCGGACAAGAAGACTTTTATCAATATATTCGGCACCATTTACGCTCAGATTTGAAAAGGCTAATTAGCATCAAAGTAGACATATAAGACTACAAATCCCTGCAAGCTCCTGCACGTCATCTCTAGCTGACACCTTTGCTAACGGGTATTGTGTCAATTTAAAACTTGCACGAGAATTGTCCATTAAATGGAAATGTAGAGAAATGTACCCAATTTATTCATTCCTACATTTAGCTAACATTAGATAGTTAATCGAGAGATTCTTACTTTTGCTTCGATTCGTCAGTGTCGTCCATATCATGGCATTTGTAGTTCTTTATGATAGCCACATTAGCAGCGAATTAGCATTTCATTTTTAGGGGGTAAATACAGGCAAATATATTGATAAAAGTCACCTTATCCTGGAGAGATTTCCACAGTTACCAAAACGTCACGCCAGCGTAGGCCTACACGAAACACAGACCTTATTTGAAGTGTTTCTGAAATCCCCTATGGGAAAAATGAATGGTGGAAAAATGATTGGAACTATTTCCCTGTTTGACTGCTAGGTTTTATGGGTATTGTCACTCATACTGCAAAAAGATTAACACAAACATACATTTCTCTTGAGTCTAATCTGACAAAACAGAAAGAGTCTTAAAAATCCAGTGATTGCAGTCACTAAATCATGATGATCAAAGTTGGAAATACAACGTTCAAAAGGTACATAATTATGGGAAATTACTCTTCTTTTATGCGTATTTGACCGAACTTCATACACATCAAATCCAATAATATTGCTGAAGTAAGGAAAGGTGAATACAGTGGAGGAACATAACTGATATGAATGCATAGACCTCAATCCACACCAAAGCAAAGCTCTACAATGGAAGGTCACAATGTTACAGATGATGACTCATGAGTAACCCAAAGTTACTTAGAAGTAGCTCCACTTCATTCTCTGCATGTCTGCAATGTTGTGAATCATACAAAAATCATACAAATTGTGAAACCCGAAACAGTCCTATCTGGTGCAATGACAGAAGACAATCACCCACAAAATACCCACAGAATATGGCTGCCTAAATATGGTTCCCAATCAGAGACAACGATAGACAGCTGCCTCTAATTGAGAATCAATCTAGGCAACCATAGACCTACAAACTACCTAGAAAGGAAACAGCCCCATAAACATATAAAAACCCTAGACCAGACAAAACACATAAACCCCCCCATGTCACACCCTGACCTAACCAAAAAATAATAAAGAAAACAAAGATAACTAAGGCCAGGGCGGGACAGATATTCTGTTTTTGAATTTTGTATTCATTGATGATCTTGTATTTACAGTTTTGCAAAAGTGGGTCTAAAATATGCAATCCAGGAACAAAGGCAAGGAAATGATCAGATATTCTGCAAATGTATTTAAGCATTTGATCATTATAGATTTGTAATACTGTAGGTAATTTTAACCACATTTGCAAAAAGTGCTTGTATGTTATTGAGAAAAACTTTAAGTGTTCAGAAACATAAAAGGGACTCCAAAATGACGCAATATATTATTACCATTATTTGTATTTATTTATTTGATTTTACACATACAAACGACAACATCACACAAACATCAACTACATCACACCTGCCCAGACCCACATGCTCACACCCCCAGCTCCAGCACCCGCATCACTCTCTGGCACATTGTGTTAACGATGGAGGATTGGTTGATTTCCAGTTAAGTATAATATTTTTCCAAGATGATTGACGAGAAAAGTATCGTCCAACCCATCGGGTGTCTCACTGCACCCTCATATGCCATGTCTTGAAATATGCAGACAGACGGATTAAGTACATTTACATTGTAATACTTCCGACATTCAATTTTCTAACTCCGCCCATGACCGCACAGGACTCTGCCGTTGAAATGTGTGAGTTTTGTCTCTTGTATAATAAATTATATACATTAGTCTATATTGTGTACATTTTTGTTAACTATAATTGCGTTAGTTATGTTCCATCTTGTGCCAATATCAGTTATTTTTATGTCTTGGTTCCAAAAGTTTATATTTGTGTTCTAAAGAGATTGTCAGTTGGATCTCTGCAAGGTTATGTATAGCTTATCTATCATATGAATACCCTTTTCTGACTCCAATAGGAATCCCTCGAGATTTCTCTGATGTCCAAAGTATTCCAAATCAATATTTCTTGTCATAAAACTTTTAAGTTGCATGTATTTGGAAATATCTACATTGGTCAATCCAAAATGTATTTTTAATCCTGTAATGGAAATACATGTATTTCTTATTACCAAGTCATTTAGGGGTTATATGCCTTTAGTTTTTCTTGTGGACCAATTTATCTGTGAATTCTGAAAAGCTGTTCAAGGATTGTTCCTTATGATTGTTTTTAGGCAGTGGTAATGGTTCTTGTAGAATTCTGTACATTTCATTTTCTTCCATGTTTTTAAAATGGTCTTATCTTATCTTATGTACCCATGAAGTTGTTAATGTTCTTAGCTTTATCCTTTGAAAATAGACACATGAAAACATTCTGTGGATGAGCACGTGTATCTTGAATATGTACCCATTGTTCCTCTTTAGAGCATTTACCTATATGTAGCAACTAAAAGCCTTGGGTGGCGAGTTGATACAATTCCAAGGTTAAAACCATCCGAAAGGTTAAAACCACCCTCAGACTTAGGAAGATGTAAAACTATCCTTTGAGTTTTATTTGCCCATATAAAGTCTGCTATGATCAAGTATATTGGTATTACCGAGAATAAATATAAAAACTTTAGTAGCCATGCCATTCCAAAAAAGTTTATTCTACCTCTTATATTTATGGGAAGATTGTTCCAGATGCACTATGCACCTGGTTGCTAAAATTAGAATAATTCACCTAATTTCAGTTCATGTGACAAAACAAGTAAATATAGTGTAAACAATCACCGCAAAAATATTGTATTTTCTGCTTTCAACCGAAAGTAAAAGACCCAAAAACGAGACTTAACTTCTTCTTTTTTTTTTTTTTTTTTTCTTTTTTTTCCTTCTCTTTTAATTTTTGGATGAAAAACGTTCCCGTTTTAAACAAGATATTTTGTCACAAAAGTTGCTCGACTATGCATATAATTGACAGCTTTGGAAAGAAAACACTCTGACGTTTCCAAAACTGCAAAGTTATTGTCTGTGAGTGCCACAGAACTGATGTTACAGAAAAAACACAGATAAAAATACAATCAGGAAGTGCCGCATTTTTTGAAACCGCCTCATGGCAATGACTCCTTATATGGCTGTGGAGGAGCTAGGAGTCAGCCTACCTTTTCCACGTTTTCACCAAGGTGTCTGCAGCATTGTGACGTATTTGTAGGCATATAATTGGAAGATTGACCATAAGAGACTACATTTACCAGGTGGTCGCTTGGTGTCCTCCGTCGCAATTATTGCATAATCTCCAGCTGCAGTATTTTTCCATTTGCCTCTGATGAGAAACCGACTGCCAGGAATGATTTTTCATCGAATAGAATTGTGAAAAACACCTTGAGGCTTGATTCTAAACAACGTTTGCCATGTTTCTGTCGATATTATGGAGCTAATTTGGAAAAAAGTTTGGCTTTGTAAGTGACTGCATTTTTGTTTTTTTTTCTTAACCAAACGTGATGAACAAAACGAAGCTATTTCTCTTACATAAATAATCTTTTTGGAAAAAATGAACATTTGCTATCTAACTGAGAGTCTCGTCATTGAAAACATACGAAGTTCTTCAAAGGTAAATTATTTTATTTGAATGCTTTTCTTGTTTTTATGAAAATGTTGCCTGCTGAATGCTAGGCTGAATGCTAGGCTTAATGCTATGCTAGGCTATCAATACTCTTACACAAATGCTTGTGTAGCTTTGGTTAAAGCATATTTTGAAAATCTGAGATGACAGTGTTGTTAACAAAAGGCTAAGCTTGTGTTTCAATATATTTATTTCATTTCATTTGCGATTTTTATGAATAGGAAACGTTGCGTTATGGTAATGAGCTTGAGGCTATGATTATGCTCCCGGATACGGGAATGCTCGACGCTAGAGGTTAAGAACAGCAAGCATAGAAATAGTGCACATAGAACAGATCTACCACTTCTTAGACTTGGTTTCAATGACGATTTATAACATACATTTCTACGTGAGTTTGGTCGGGTCACCCAAACAAATTACATATTGCAGCTTTATTAGGTCATAGCATAAAGTTATCTTTATATATTTTGTTTGTTGTCACGTATTAAGCATCCTAAGTGTTTAATGTTTTTGTGGTCCCCTTAATGGATTGCTGTAGATCATGAGATATTATTGTTCTGCAAGCGGTTCAATTGCCAATGCAAACAGGAGGGGAGAAGAGAGGACATCCCTGTCTTGTGCCCCTTTCTAAAACAATTTCCTTCAATAATGTACTTTTTGTGTATATTATTGCTTTAGGACATTTATATAATATTTTTTATAATGTATTATTTCAGCTGTAAAGTTGAAAGCTTCCAAAGTTTGAAAAGAAAAAACTATTCAAGACAGTCAAAAGTATTTTGGCATCAACAGTCATTATTGATAAATCTATATCTTGTTTTTTTAGCATATTTTCTTACAGTTTAGCATATTTTCTTACAATTGTTAACACACGTTTGCTGAAACTACATCTTAGGTATTCATAACTCTAAAAACAAAACACAAAACCATTAGCCAATTTCCCCAAACCCCACAGACATCTTGTAATATAAAACACAGCAGTCAAAATCATATACAGTGGGGAGAACGAGTATTTGATACACTGCCGATTTTGCAGGTTTTCCTACGTACAAAGCATGTAGAGGTCTGTATTTTTTATCATAGGTACACATAAACTGTGAGAGACAGAATCTAAGACAAAAATCCAGAAAATCACATTGTATGATTTTTAAGTAATTAATTTGCATTTTATTGCATGACAAGTATTTGATCACCCACCAACCAGTAAAAATTCCGACTCTCACAGACAGTTAGTTTTTTCTTTAAGAAGCCCTCCTGTTCTCCACTCATTACCTGTATTAACTGCACCTGTTTGAACTCATTACCTGTATAAAAGACACCTGTCCACACACTCAATCAAACAGACTCCAACCTCTCCACAATGACCAAGACCAGGGAGCTGTGTAAGGACATCAGGGATAAAATTGTAGACCTGCACAAGGCTGGGATGGGCTACAGGACAATAGGCAAGCAGCTTGGTGAGAAGGCAACAACTGTTGGCGCAATTATTAGAAAATGGACGAAGTTCAAAATGATGATCAATCATCCTCGGTCTGGGGCTCCATGCAAGATCTCACCTCGTGGGGCATCAATGATCATGAGGAAGGTGAGGGATCAGCCCAGAACTACACGGCTGGACCTGGTCAATGACCTCAAGAGAGCTGGGACCACAGTCTCAAAGGAAACCATTAGTAACACACTACGCCGTCATGGATTAAAATCCTGCAGCGCACGCAAGATCCCCCTGCTCAAGCCAGCGCATGTTCAGGCCCGTCTGAAGTTTGCCAATGACCATCTGGATGATCCAGAGGAGGAATGGGAGAAGGTCATGTGGTCTGATGAGTCAAAAATAGAGCTTTTTGGTCTAAACTCCACTCGCCGTGTTTGGAGGAAGAAGAAGGATGAGTACAACTCCCAAAACACCATCCTAACCATGAAGCATGGAGGTGGAAACATCATTCTTTGGGGATGCTTTTCTGCAAAGTGGACAGGACGACTGCACCGTATTGAGGGGAGGATGGATGGGGCCATGTATCGCAAGATCTTGGCCAACAACCACCTTCCCTCAGTTAAAGCATTGAAGATGGGTCGTGGCTGGGTCTTCTAGCATGACAACGACCCGAAACACACAGCCAGGGCAACTAAGGAGTGGCTCCGTAAGAAGCATCTCAAGGTCCTGAAGTGGCCTAGCCAGTCTCCAGACCTGAACCCAATAGAAAATCTTTGGAGGGAGCTGAAAGTCCGTATTGCCCAACGACAGCCCCGAAACCTGAAGGATCTGGAGAAGGTCTGTATGGAGGAGTGGGCCAAAATCCCTGCTGCAGTGTGTGCAAACCTGGTCAAGAACTACAGGAAACATATGATCTCTGTAATTGCAAACAAAGGTTTTTGTACCAAATATTAAGTTCTGCTTTTCTGATGTAATACTTATGTCATGCAATAAAAATGCAAATTAATTACTTAAAAATCATACAATGGGATTTTCTGGATTTTTGTTTTAGATTCCGTCTCTCACAGTTGAAGTGTACCTATGATAAAAATTACAGACATGCTTTGTAAGTAGGAAAACCTGCAAAATCGGCAGTGTATCAAATACTTGTTCTCCCCACTGTCCTCCCTGCTCAAAATGGAATTCTGCACACAAATGAGACACACACACACATCAAATGAATGTATTTTAGTGACAACCGAGATCACACTAACGTGACATATTTAAAACACTACTAACATAACCTATTCGAGTGTAAAGACTAAGATGTTGTTTTTATACTTTATACTGTCTGTGTTTACTCAAACAAGAAAGGAACACACATGCAAACATTTCAGTTTTATATCTCAACATGACAAATAAATACCTTTTGCATATGCAAAGGAAGAAAAATAGGCCTAATTTTACTACTGTACTGTATATTAGATCAATTGTACGGAATAAATAAATAAACTGTTTAAAACATAATAACATCTAAATCATGTCAAGAAACAAATAATCCATTGCAAAAATAAAATCAGTCATGTCTCTTGTTTTGGTCCGGCCACAGATTTTCATCAACATCACAGGCGATATTCTCCTTGGCCAGACAGCGGGGGAAATATCTTCTGGCATGACGCCTCCACCCCTGACAGAACTCTGTTGAAATGTCACCACAAGCCTCCTCTATTGCCTGAAGAAGGGCCATACGTTCATGGGGTTTGTGATCATACACCTTCCACCGCCATGCTGAAAACAACTCCTCAGTGGAGTTGAGAAGTGGGGAATATGGTGAGAGATAGAGAATTGTAAACCTGGGATGGTCATGGAAGGAGTTGTGGACCTGAGCAGCCCGAAGAAAACTCACGTTGTCCCAAATCAGAACATACATTTGCTGTTCAGGATCACCTGGCCCTCTCTGCTCTAGCTGAAAAGATTGTCATGTAAGGTGTTCAGGAAATGAAGGATTTGGGCAGTGTTTTATGGTCCAAGGGTGGCATGGCAGTGGATTACCCCATTGTGGCTCATTGCTCTGCATATTGTGACATTTGCCCCGCGCTGGTCAGGTACCTCAATGAGGGCGCGTTGACCATGGATATTCCTTCCTCTCCTCCTTGTCTTCTCTAAATTGAACGCAGCCTCATCTGTGAATATGAGTTCTTTGGGGATGGGACTTGCATCCAACTCCATGATTCTCTGAAATGACAGTAAATACTGTAATTGCTGTATAGTAAAGTTCAGTGGCAACACCAATGAGTCTCTGTTTGAGAGGGTAATACTAGTACATTACTTACTTGCACATATTCGTACCGTTTATCCTTCACTCTTTGGGAATTCCTTTCAAATGGGACTCTGTAGATTTGCTTCATGCAAAGATGGTGTTTCTTAAGGATGGTTGATAAGCTCACTCTGATGTTATGGAAGATGGCAGGGTTTTCAATAATCTGTTGTTGGATTTCTCACAGTCTTGTGGCATTATTTTCAACTACTATTTACACAATGGCAGCCTCCTGTTAGTCTGTAAATAATTTCAGTTCTACAAAAACAAAATTGCATAGAG
>NC_092178.1:35292936-35452936 GCF_045791955.1 Oncorhynchus clarkii lewisi | reverse complement strand
TCTGAGTGTGGTGTCAGGAAAACAACCTCTCACTCAATGTCAACAAAACAAAGGAGGAGATTGAGTAAAGTTCGTTATTTTACTCAGTTCTGTGTCCTGTGCCTGACTCTGTTCACACCTCTGCACAACTAACACCTGACAGTAGAATAATATTGAAGACATCAAAACTGTGAAATAACACATATGGAATCATGTTGTAATCAAAAAAGTGTGCAACAATCAAAACATATTTATATTTGAGATTATTCAAATAGCCACCCTTTGCCTTGATGACAGCTTTGCACACTCTTGGAATTATCTCAACCAGCTTCATGAGGTAGTCATCTGGAATGCATTTCAATTAACAGGTGTGCCTTCTTAAAAGTTAATTTGTGTAACTTCTTTCCTTCTTAATGCTTTTGAGACAATTAGTTGTGTTGTGACAAGGTAGGGGGAATACAGAAGGTTGGTATTTGGTAAAAGACCAAGTCCATATTATGGCAAGAACATCTCAAATAAGCAAAGAGAAATGACAGTCCATCATTACGTTTAAGACATGAAGGTTAGTCAACATGGAACATTTCAAGAACTTTGAAAGTTTCTTCATGTGCAGAGGATAACTTCATTAGAGTTACCAGCCTCCTCAACGGAGGAGACTGTGTGAATCAGGCCTTCATGGTCGAATTGCTGCAAAGAAACCACAACTAAAGGACACCAATGAGAAGAAGAGACTTGCTTGGGCCAAGAAACACGAGCAATGGACATTAGACCGGTGGAAATTTGTCCTTTGGTCTGGAGACCAAATTTGAGATTTTTGGTTCCAACCGCCGTGTCTTTGTGAGAGACGCGGTGTGGGTGAACGGATGATCTCCGCATGTGTATTTCCCACCGTAAAGCATTGAGGAGGAGGTGTGATGGTGTGGGGGTGCTTTGCTGGTGACACTGTCTGTGATTTATTTAGAATTCAAGGCACACCTAACCAGAGAAACAGACGCCTCACAAGTCCTCAACTGGCATCTTCATTAAATAGTACCTGCAAAACAACAGTCTCAACATCAACAGTGAAGAGGCAAATCCGGGATGCTGACCTTCTAGGCAGAGTTCCTCTGTCCAGTGTCTGTGTTCATTTACCCATCTTAATGTTTTATTTTTATTGGCCAGTCTGAGATATGGCTTTTTCTTTGCAACTCTGCCTAGAAGGCCAGCATCCCGGAGTCGCCTCTTCACTGTTGACGTTGAGAAGTTTTGCGGGTACTATTAAATGAAGCTGACAGTTGAGAACTTGTGAGGTGTCTGTTTCTCAAACTAGACACTCCAATGTACTTGTCTTCTTGCTCAGTTGTGCACCAGGGCCTCTCACTCCTCTTTCTATTCTGGTTAGAGCCAGTTTGCGCTGTTCTGTGAAGGGAGTAGTACTCAGTGTTGTACGAGATCTTCGGTTTCTTGGCAATTTCTCACATGAAATAGCCTTCATTTTTCAGAACAAGAATAGACTGACGAGTTTCAGAAGAAAGTTCTTTGTTTCTGGCCATTTTGAGCCAGTAATCGAACCCACAAATGCTGATGCTCCAGGTACTCAACTAGTCTAAAGAAGGCCAGTTTTATTGCTGCTTTAATCAGCACAACAGTTTGCAGCTGTGCTAACATAATTGCAAAATGGTTTTCTAATGATCAATTAGCCTTTTCAAGTGATAAACTTGGATTAGTTAACACAACGTGCCATTGGAACACAGGAGTGACGGTTGCTGATAATGGGCCTCTGTACGTCTATGTAGATATTCCATTAAAAATCAACCGTTTCCAGCTGCAATAGTCATTTACAACATTAACAATGTCTACACTGTATTTCTGATCAATTTGATGTTATTTTAATGGACAAAAAAGTGTGATTTTCTTTCAAAAACATGGACATTTCTAAATGGCCCCAAACTTTTGAACGGTAGTGTGCGTACCCACAAGTTTTATCAACACTGCTTTCTAACTTTATTTGACTGTTTTTCTACATAATTGCTTTATCTCAACAGACCAGAGTGTAAATAGACAATCAAGTGTTTTATTTTTCATTAATTTACCTTTCAAAAGACAGTCAACAAAAAAATCCCTTCAGTCTTTTGGAATGCACCAAAGCAAGCCTGTTAAATGTATACTGTTACATGTATATTACCAATCATAGTTCAAATGTAAAACATTTTTTTTTACAAATTTTATGCCGAACTGCTCATTTGATGAATACATCATTTAAAACGGTCGGACCCTAAAAATATGACTCAATAAATCATTTACGGGGTAACTATCGGGCCTGTTCGCAAGGCATATGGCAGCTCCACAGGACTTAAAAACCTTTGAAATTGCTTTGGCAAGCCGCTCAAGGGAAGGAGCAATAGAAAGGGGGAATAAGTCATTACGGGACGCTCTGCTATACTCCGTCTGAAAACACTTTGGAGCAGCCTTTTTTTCTCTCCACACTGCCTATATGGAATAAGTGTTGATCTCAGTCATTATTGACTCGCCCAGCCATCTCATAACCTAGCTATTGACTGAGCTATTTGGTGCAGCAAATTATACTGCTCCCACAGAACAGCTTTATATTCTAGCACTAGCCATGTGAGTACAACTACTTGGGAAAAGACTAGAGTTACAGAATAGGGTTTTTGATTAAATGAAGAAGTGCTAGTTGTAGCAGTTGGACAGAGGCAATATGGGAATAATAGACCTATCTAGGGACAACCTCTATATATTTGCATACGGTGTACGAGTGCAATATTGCAATGTGGTTATGAATGCATACTTTATGTTTATCACAATTATCACCATCATCATATAATACAGTATGAATGCCGAGATATCCCTTTCTTATACAGTTCTCCTGTGAAACGTTCTCACGTTCTCCCCTCTCTGACTGGACGTTGAGTCAGATTGTTTGTTCAGTGTTCCTGGATAGCTGGGAAGTGTGAGGTGTTCCAAGCGAGTGCCTGAAACCTTCTGTTCGACCACCCGTGGAAAAACACCTCGTACACAGAGTCACGGTGCTGACTTCATTGTGTCTACGCAGCAGCGGAGAGGGGAGGGGAGGGGAGGAATAGGGAAAGGGGAGAGAGCGAGAGAGCGATGTAAAGAGGTGAGACTAAACCATGCTGCTGCACTAGTGTTTTCTTTCAAGTCATTAATCTCTCAGTGGGTGCCCAACAAACACCAGGGCCGGGATGAGAGGGGCCTAGAATCACACAGACCAGTCTTGGCTCGAACCCTGCACAATCTCCCTTCCAAACAATGCAACCAAGTGTTAAATGTACGCATGCCAGCCCCAGCCAGTTTAACACAACATCACATGACAATACGTGGAGCCTCGATGGAGAACAAAAACTCACAGAATACATTATTCATTGAATTTATTGTATAATTCCATAGATATGCATTACATAGTTACATATACTGTATAGCCTGTCATTGATTACAAATGTTTCCCTCAGTTCTAATAAATATTGAATCTATAGTATTAAAAATGAATATTTTTCTCCCCCTTTTTTTCTCTCCCCAATTTCATGGTATCCAATTGGTAGTAGTTACAGTCTTGTCTCATCGCTGCAACTCCCGTACGGACTCGGGAGAGGCGAAGGTCGAGATCCACACAACACAGCCAAGCCGCACTGCTTATTGACACCAAAGGAAGAGGGAAGTGATGGAGAGAGGAGGAGAAAGAAGAGGAGGAAGAGGGGAGTGATGGAGAGAGGAGAAGAAAGAGGAGGAGGAAGAGGGGAGTGATGGAGAAAGGAGGAGGAAGAGGGGAGTGATGGAGAGAGGAGCAGAAGGAGGAGGAAGAGGGGAGTGGTGGAGAAAGGAGGAGGAGGGGAGTGATGGAGAGAGGAGGAGGAGTGATGGAGAGAGGAGGAGGAGTGATGGAGAGAGGAGGAGGAGTGATGGAGAGAGGAGGAGGAGTGTGATGGAGGAGGAGGAGGAGTGATGGAGAGAGGAGGAGGAGTGATGGAGAGAGGAGGAGGAGTGATGGAGAGAGGAGGAGGAGGAGGAGTGATGGAGAGAGGAGGAGGAGGAGTGAGGGAGAGAGGAGGAGGAAGAGGGTAGTGATGGAAAAAGGAGGAGGAGGAGTGATGGAGAGAGGAGGAGGAAGAGGGGAGTGATGGAGAGAGGAGCAGAAGGAGGAGGAAGAGGGGAGTGGTGGAGAAAGGAGGAGGAGGGGAGTGATGGAGAGAGGAGGAGGAGTGATGGAGAGAGGAGGAGGAGTGATGGAGAGAGGAGGATGGGAGTGATGGAGAGAGGAGAAGGGGAGTGATGGAGAGAGGAGGAGGGGAGTGATGGAGAGAGGAGGATGGGAGTGATGGAAGAGGAGGGCGGGAGTGATGGAGAGGATGAGGAGGGGAGTGATGGAGAGAGGAGGACGAGGGGAGTGATGGAGAGGAGGAGGAGGGGAGTGATGAAGAGAGGAGGAGGAGGAGGGGAGTGATGGAGAGAGGAGGAGGGGAGTGATGGAGAGAGGAGTAGGGGAGTGATGGAGGAGGAGGGCGGGAGTGATGGAGAGAAGGAGGAGGGGAGTGATGGAGAGAGGAGGAGGGGAGTGATGGAGAGAGGAGGAGGGGAGTGATGGAGAGGAGGAGGAGGGGAGTGATGGAGAGGAGGAGGAGGGGAGTGATGGAGAGAGGAGGAGGGGAGTGATGGAGGAGGACGGCGGGAGTGATGGAGAGGAGGGTGAGGGGAGTGATGGAGAGGAGGAGGAGGGGAGTGATGGAGAGAGGAGGAGGGGAGTGATGGAGGAGGACGGCGGGAGTGATGGAGAGGAGGGGGAGGGGAGTGATGGAGAGAAGAGGAGGGGAGTGATGGAGAGAGGAGGAGCGGAGTGATGGAGGAGGAGGGCGGGAGTGATGGAGAGGAGGAGGAGGTGAGTGATGGAGAGAGGAGGAGGGGAGTGATGGAGGAGGAGGGCGGGAGTGATGGAGAGGAGGAGGAGGGGAGTGATGGAGAGAGGTGGAGGGGAGTGATGGAGAGAGGAGGAGGGGAGTGATGGAGGAGGAGGGCGGGAGTGATGGAGAGGAGGAGGAGGGGAGTGATGGAGAGAGGAGGAGGGGAGTGATGGAGGAGGAGAGCGGGAGTGATGGAGAGGAGGAGGAGGGGAGTGATGGAGAGAGGAGGAGGGGAGTGAAGGAGAGAGGAGGTTTTTCTGTAAAATAGCCCATGGACCCACTTTGTTAAGATAACAGAGTGCCACTGCCGCAGCGCTATCACCTGGGGCAACAGCCAATCGGCAGCACTTTTCCAGAATCCTATAGGGGTTCCATCTCTCTTTTCTGACCCCCCCCCCCCCCCCCCCTGTAGGTAATGAGATGGGTCCTGCATGCCTAGTTAAGTGTGCACATTATCCATAACCTGATCATGGAGAGATGGAGATAGAGAGAGGGAAAGAAGGGTGGAGAGAGAGAGAGAGTGAGACGGAGTGAGATAGAGCAGGGTGGGAAGAGGAGAGAAAGCATTTCGGGGAGACGTGGGGCCTTTTTGAAGAGGACACGGGCGCTGCACAATCATGGCATACTTCAAACAGCCTTCATTAAAACATTGCCTGGAGACCAGAAACCCCCGCTCCTTCTCTCCACTTTTCTCTCCCTCTTTTCTTCTCTCTCCCTCTTTCTCTCCTCTCCTCAGCTGCAGTGACAGCAGGTAAAGAGGGAGTGAAGGAGGGAGGGACAAAGAGGAGAGAGAGAGGGAGATAAGAGAGAGATCAGCGAGGCAACAAAACGGGGTCTTTGGAGTGGATAATGTATTTTCTTAGGGACTGTTTTCTCTTGTGGTTGCTCATGTATGCCCAGGAATCCTTTCTGATCCTATTTTGTTCTTCTCTATGGTGAGGTTACAGAGAGAACAATATGTGTGCATGTGCTTGAGTGAAGAATTCAAATGGGACCAATGCCAATGGCTAAGGATTGTCGGAGCCTACTGTAGCTTGTCTGGTCCGAGTGTAAAAAAGAACTCCTGCTCTTTCCATGACATAGGCCGACCAGGTGAATCCAGGTGAAAGCTATGATCCCTTATTGATGTCACTAGCTACATTAGTGTGGATGAAGGGGAGGAGAACCGGTGAAAGAATGATTTTTAAGCCTGGAGACAATTGAGACATGGATTGTGTATGTGGGCCATTCAGAGGGTGAATTGGCGAGACAAAAGGCGCATGCATGTGCCTTTGAAGGGGGTATGGTAGTAGGTGCCAGAGAGAATAAGGGTTAGCTTCAGGATAATGTTATGACCATGCACTATACAAGAGGACAGTAAAGTATCGTCCACAAACAGTACAATATTAATAACTCCTTAATCCACACTACTCATAGTATAAAAACCTTTCCTACCATCATCGGGTTCAACATTATATCTGATGAATATCTCATGAATATAGCATTATAACTTGAATGCCTGTTCTACTATTCCTGACAGCAGTCTTCAGATGTATATCGCCACGGGTTAGATCAGTTGAAATTATAATCGGCATGAAAAACGTCGTTTCATTTTCCATTATTTGTTAGCAGGCATTTTGCTTCTCATCGCGACGGAGGTGTACTCCTGAGAGTTGGGGGAAGATCAGTGACTCGGTCCATTGGTAATTCATCAGAGTACAGCAGACTTGATTAGACGTTTGGACGTGGACATGGGCCAGAGGGAGGTAATGAAAGCAGGAGTAGCTCGTCACTTAGCGGCACACGGATATTTGTCACCACTCGATGATACGGCCGAATTGTCGAACGCGATGAAAACAGCTTGGTGACAAAAGTCAGTTAAAAAGTGTCACGACAGCTTCATTCGTCTCATAAATTGACGTGTGGAAGAGAAAACGAATGACACTTCGAATCACCTTTTATCCTTCTTTTTACATGATTAATAAGGCAGAAGAATATTGAAAATGTTTTAAAAGTTTGTTTAAAAAAAAAAAACCAATGTTAATGTCTCTGGGCAGTAGATAACGTGTCCTTTGTGAGAATGAAGATGCATTTTCCGATGTCTTAGGAGAGAAATTTCTTGTTGCTAAGGTAATGAGATCTCCAGGGGTCCGGAGCTCACAAAAACTGTTTGTGATGAATAGATAATTATACATGGGGAGAAACGAAGCAAAGATGGGATCAGCATGTTACACTTATCCCGCTCATTGCATTGCCTCTGTGAGGGGGGTCGACACTATAAAGTTTATCTGATGCAGCTTTGATTCTCCTTCCCCTTCATCTCTATCGGCAGCACAAAACGTACAATATGTAACAAATTTGCAAAACGACAACAATTTGTTGTGGCTGTCATTAGCCAGGTGGCTAATGCTAATGTTAGCTCACTCTAGGGGTTAGGGTTTAAGGTCAGGATTAAGGTTAGGAGTTAGGTTAAATCACTCATTCCACGGAGGGCCGAGTGTCTACGGGTTTTCGCTCAACCCTTGTACTTAATTGATGAACTAAGGTCACTAATTAGTAAGGAACTCCCCTCACCTGGTTGTCAAGGTCTTAATTGGAAGGAAAAAACAGTTAAGGTTAGGGGAAGGGTTAGCTAACATGCTAAGTAGTTGCAAAGTAATTCAAATGTAGTAGCTATGTTGTTGCAAAGGTGTTAACCTTTCACTTGTGAGTTCCAAATATCTCTTACAGTCACCACCAGCGTGACGGAGAGTTTCCAAAATGTGATTGTTACGCAACAGGACAGTTAACCCAAGCCGCCTTCAAACCAAGGCACACTGCCTGCGAATTATATATAGTCTATGTTGCAACTAACAACAGTTTGAATTGAGGTGTGCTTCACATAGAAGGAACCCGGACAAACATCTCTCTTCGACAAGAGCCCAAGCACTTCTCCAGTGTTTCCCCAGATCAAGTATGTAGACATTTGAGCATCTCCTGTCAGAGCAGAACCTGCACAAACTGTGTCCCAATGGCACATTTTCAGTCTGTCGCCCGCATTGCCTTCGTTGTTGTTTTCCTTATTAATAATAACTTTGGACATGTGTGTGTTCCTATCAAAGTAAGTACCTTATTATGTTTTCATTATTGTTTCTGTATATTGGGTTGTCATTTCTACTGTAGCATAACGGCACTGTATGTATGCATGGAGCATAATATATTTACTGTTTTATTCACATTTTCAAGTACTGGTGACAAATCATGCATTCCGCTTTGTGCATAGATTGTAATGGACACATATGATGTGTGTAAAATACTTTTTGGAAGATTGTACTGATTATGATGAGCTAAATGCCAGCTATGTGTGGCGCCATGTTTGTTGATATTACACAATGCATTCCGGTTGTCACGTAAACGTCTGTCAGACCAAAGATGTTCTAACAAAACGAGGTGAAGGGATGGTTCACTTGACTGACTTAGATTGTAACTGTTGTTCCTCAGGGTTGCCAGATAATACTCCAGGGGTATTATTTTTGTTTAACTTGTAAACTTCTCCTGTATTTGGCCCATATTTATTGATGAATCCCCCCACAATACCTTCCCCCATTTCCACCCAACAGTGCTGTTTAGGCGCGTTTGTTGCATCACACATTCTGTTGCTATTGTTCCAATCACATGTTTGCGGTCAACAACGGTCACCTATATGTGATCGTTTACATCAAAGGGTTAATTAGCTAAAATGCTCAAGTTGTCCGTGATGAGATTCAAACACGCAACAATTTGGCTTGCGAGACATTTGTGTTCTACACCTACTCATCCACCCGACCAACTACCCTCCTTTCGTTTTTGCCTAAGTTACCTATCATACTAATTGGAGTGTCTCAGATTGATGTTTACTATGTTATGTCTAGTCTATGAGACCAGTCTGCATGCTGCGGTTACCGAGAACCAGAGTCGAAGAACACGGTACAGCATAGTTCCAATATTGCTTCAGATACCAGAACTAGAGGCCCGTAACTTTACTAAACCCTGATGACAAAATGACCAAGTGTGACTTCTACCATTACCTCTACATATTTTCCTTGTAGCCCTGGATAAACACACCTCGTTCAACTCATTGAGGGCTTGATGATTAGTTGACGAGTTGAATCAGGTATGCTTGTTCAGGGTTACAATAAAAAACGTGTACTGTTTGGTGTACTCGAGGACCAGCGTTAGGAAAACACTGATTTATACAACGAATTTCCATGGGCTCAAAGCTCAAATCCATGACTCTTTCTCTCTCCTGAGCATCCAACTTAATTAGAATATAATGATTATAAACGGTCCTATCAGAAAGGCCTTAATCAAAACAAAACTTTCATTTTTCAAAATAGGCCTCCAATGAGCTGGTGGTATTAAAATTAAGCACACTATCGTGTTCCTTGGTGGAGGGAAGAGGAGAATGCTGCCGTGATGATTTCTAAATCCTATCAGGGGGTACTACGGTGGCACATTGGCATTTATTATCAGTCAGTGTTTAATCAAGCGCCGGAGTGATTAAGTAGCGAATTGAGGAGCTTGTCATTTCTCAAAATTGAGTTTGTTGTGTGTGTGAGCAAGGGATATTATTCGTTATCATCTCACAGCCATTTAATGAGTAAGATTCTAATTCTGTTATTTTTACAAAACTAAATTCTTTTTTTACCATTTTGTTTGACATTTGAACTAACTTTGATTGCCAGATTTACGGCTTTGCTCAAACTGAGACACCGTTTAAAGCTGCATTATGTAACTGTTTGGGCGACCCAACCAAATGCACATAGAAATGTGAGTTATAGATCTGTCATTCTCATTGAAAGCAAGTCTAAGAAGTGTTAGATATGTTCTATATGTGCAATTTCTACGCATCCTGTTCCTATGTTGTTTGCGTCTTTTACTTCCGGTTTTGTACACCAGCTTCAAATAGCTGAAAATACAATATTTTGGGTTATTGAAAATACAATTGAAGTTGGAAGTTTACATACACCTTAGCCAAATACATTTAAACTCAGTTTTTCACAATTCCTGACATTTAATCCTAGTAAAAATTCCCTGTTTTAGGTCAGTTAGGATCACCACTTCATTTTAAGAATGTGAAATGAATAATGGTAGAGAGAATGATTTATTTCAGCTTTTATTAAAAAAATCTAAAACTTGAAAGAGTAGGTGTGTCCAAACGTTTGACTGGCACTGTATGTGTTATATTAATTGTTGTGCAACCTTAGAAGACAACATTCACCGTATCCATACATTTCTTGTGCCTCGTTGGTACAATCAACAGGGAGGAAACAGTAGTTCACCTCCCCACAGGGGCCAATTACAGTATCAGGCCATTTTGCGGGGTGAGACTGCTTTTCTTTTCCTTTTCACTTCCTCGCCTGTCAAAACTTGAATCCAATAAAGTGTCTTCAACAAATGAACAGCTCTTTGAATGACTTTCTCGCAATCCTGAGAATGAAGAAAAGTGGGCAATCGAGAGAAACATGCTGACCGCATGAGTGATGTAGCGGCAACAACAACAGAAAAGGGTGGGTAAAATAGTGTTTACGCGAGAGCATTGCAAACGTGTTATCTGACCTTTAGGGTACTTGTTGTGGCGTGAAGCAAGAAGTGGGGAGTTTGAAGGTGTACCGGAGGCGGTATTGTTGGGAGTTTAGGCCAGAAGAAAACTATTTGGTACATAAATTGTAGGGGCCTTAGTTGTCTTGGTGCGCTTTATAGGGCGGCTGTGGTGCAGTCACACTTCATTACACCATGTTCAGCTGACTTTGGTCTTAGATCTGTCTGGTCAATTCGGATGAAGTATCTGTAACGGCTGGCGTAGGTGGAAGAAGGCGAGGACCAAGGTGCAGCGTTGTACGCGTTCATCCGTTTAATAATGGCACTGAACACTCATTAACAAAAACACAGAGAACAACCGAAACAGTTCTGTCTGGTGCAGACACAAAAACAGAAAGCAACCACCCACAACCAAAATGGGGAAAACAGGCTACCTAAGTATGATTCTCAATCAGAGACAACGAACGACACCTGCCTCTGATTGAGAACCATTCTAGGCCAAACACATACAGTGCCTTGCGAAAGTATTCGGCCCCCTTGAACTTTGCGACCTTTTGCCACATTTCAGGCTTCAAACATAAAGATATAAAACTGTATTTTTTTGTGAAGAATCAACAACAAGTGGGACACAATCATAAAGTGGAACGACATTTATTGGATATTTCAAACTTTTTTAACAAATCAAAAACTGAAAAATTGGGCGTGCAAAATTATTCAGCCCCTTTACTTTCAGTGCAGCAAACTCTCTCCAGAAGTTCAGTGAGGATCTCTGAATGATCCAATGTTGACCTAAATGACTAATGATGATAAATACAATCCACCTGTGTGTAATCAAGTCTCCGTATAAATGCACCTGCACTGTGATAGTCTCAGAGGTCCGTCAAAAGCGCAGAGAGCATCATGAAGAACAAGGAACACACCAGGCAGGTCCGAGATACTGTTGTGAAGAAGTTTAAAGCCGGATTTGGATACAAAAAGATTTCCCAAGCTTTAAACATCCCAAGGAGCACTGTGCAAGCGATAATATTGAAATGGAAGGAGTATCAGACCACTGCAAATCTACCAAGACCTGGCCGTCCCTCTAAACTTTCAGCTCATACAAGGAGAAGACTGATCAGAGATGCAGCCAAGAGGCCCATGATCACTCTGGATGAAATGCAGAGATCTACAGCTGAGGTGGGAGACTCTGTCCATAGGACAACAATCAGTCGTATACTGCACAAATCTGGCCTTTATGGAAGAGTGGCAAGAAGAAAGCTATTTCTTAAAGATATCAATAAAAAGTGTTGTTTAAAGTTTGCCACAAGCCACCTGGGAGACACACCAAACATGTGGAAGAAGGTGCTCTGGTCAGATGAAACCAAAATTGAACTTTTTGGCAACAATGCAAAACGTTATGTTTGGCGTAAAAGCAACACAGCTCATCACCCTGAACACACCATGCCCACTGTCAAACATGGTGGTGGCAGCATCATGGTTTGGGCCTGCTTTTCTTCAGCAGGGACAGGAAAGATGGTTAAAATTGATGGGAAGATGGATGGAGCCAAAT
Source organism: Oncorhynchus clarkii lewisi (assembly GCF_045791955.1). Classification (NCBI taxonomy): domain Eukaryota; kingdom Metazoa; phylum Chordata; class Actinopteri; order Salmoniformes; family Salmonidae; genus Oncorhynchus; species Oncorhynchus clarkii. Next base: position 35,440,957 of record NC_092178.1, on the reverse strand, counting down.
ACAGGACCATTCTGGAAGAAAACCTGATGGAGTCTGCAAAAGACCTGAGACTGGGATAGAGATTTGTCTTCCAACAAGACAATGATCCAAAACATAAAGCAAAATCTACAATGGAATGGTTCAAAAATAAACATATCCAGGTGTTAGAATGGCCAAGTCAAAGTCCAGACCTGAATCCAATCGAGAATCTGTGGAAAGAACTGAAAACTGCTGTTCACAAATGCTCTCCATCCAACCTCACTGAGCTTGAGCTGTTTTGCAAGGAGGAATGGGAAAAAATTTCAGTCTCTCGATGTGCAAAACTGATAGAGACATACCCCAAGCGACTTACAGCTGTAATCGCAGCAAAAGGTGGCGCTACAAAGTATTAACTTAAGGGGGCTGAATAATTTTGCACGCCCAATTTTTCAGTTTTTGATTTGTTAAAAAAGTTTGAAATATCCAATAAATGTCGTTCCACTTCATGATTGTGTCCCACTTGTTGTTGATTCTTCACAAAATTACAGTTTTATATATTTATGTTTGAAGCCTGAAATGTGGCAAAAGGTCGCAAAGTTCAAGGGGGCCGAATACTTTCGCAAGGCACTGTAGAAATATAACATAGAAAAAAGAACATAGACTACCCACCCCAACTCACGCCCTGACCAACCTAACACAAAGACATAAAAAAGGAACTAAGGTCAGAACGTGACAGTAATGTCCAGAAATGCAGTCATTTAGCTACCTTGCAATTTTGCACAGAACTGCTTAGAACTAAGCTCTTTCCACTGATGCCTAATAATACCATCCATCCATCCATACAACCATTCTAACCACCTCTTCTTGGCACAGATGTTTGGCAATGATAGGTGTTGTCCAGTAAGGTTCCTGTGGTGTTTGACCCCGTTTGTGGCCATACAGATGACTGTATAGTACAGTGCAGTGGCCCAGTGGTGTGTCAGTTGGCTCTGTTTGGTTCACTGAGGTGCTATGGGTCCACACCGGCCCTGGCTTAGCCTCCAGCCATGAGTCCTTATGAGGCTTGACAGCGTGTTTACTTTGGACGCCATTTCCTAGAAGTTTCTGCATGGTTTGGCGCTCACTAACAGTTGATGGCCAGCCTCTTTATTGAATTAGTTCTGTGTCAGAGCGTGAGAGTGAGAGAGGGAGAGAGATAGAGAGAGACGGAGTGGCTTTTGTCCTCTTTCGACATCCACCCAAACCCCTTTCCCTACTCTCTCTCCTACTGAGAGGGTCATGAATATATGTTCCACACTCTGACATATGCACACGGACACTAACCCCAACACAAACATCAACAGAGTCAACCATTCAGGGGGTTATACATTGTGGTCGCACACAAACAGAAGTGGGGAAACTGGATGGATGCGTCGGAGATCCTATTGGATCTCTGCTTTATTCTATTGAGATGCCTCTCTTTGGGATGTGTTGTACATGTATCGCTTTCAGGGCAAATATCACATACTGACGTATAACGACCTTGTCCTGTATAGAGAAGCGTATACGTACAGCGAAACGACCCGTGCTTCAACCAGTGATAGCATGTCTTCCTTGACCCATTGATCAAGCAAGAAAAGACACACAAACTCACATACGGTACTCTCCCACGCTACCAACTATAGCACACCCACATCCCGCATCCTCCCACTTCTTCAAAGAGAATACAAATGGCTTCTTCAATCCCAACACTTTGAAGCATGGAGGTCCTCGCAGCCATTATTCAACTGGAGCGTGAGCAGCCCCATTCTGAATGAACTAACCTTGATCGCATGCTAGTTGTAGTGCGCTGGCACTCTAAGCCAAGATTTCAGATGCTCTTTAACCTGTCATCTATGACGGATCCGGAAGCCTCAGGAGCACTATGTCACTACTGTAACAGATATGGAAACCAAATGCAGGATAATCCCCCAGTTAGGACTTTACATCACCATTATCCTAATCTCAATCCAGAGCCCATTCAGATCAGTTCAGTAAAATGATAATGCTCCGTCCATCGCTCATAAAGATTAGTCATCACACTGATAATCCCAAATCGAAGCCAAATGGTTATTTATCGGTTATTGGGTGGCAATATATGTGCTGACGGGTAAGTAATGTATGTGTTTATGGTATATAGTTGATGTTATTCATTACCTAGATGTCAGCATCTGTAAAAAGGCGTCTTGGGGAAACCAGTATACAGTATTCCTCGGTCATTGATTGTGGCCTGAGGGAGGAAAAACAGTGAAGAGAAAAGACACTGAGATCGATATTAGGCCACAATGTTTATTCAGTAGTGTTGTTTCAACGTATAGGTACAATACTGTCTGCTTTTGTAAGACAAAAAAAAAAAAATGCCAGTCATTATCATCACCCCCCTGGTGTAATGTACGCACCTCCCTATTCTCTCCAAGAGAGCGAGTACATTTCCAAATGGTAGGCACTTTGAAGGTTTAAAACATTGGTGAATATACATTTGTGTATATATAATATATCTTTTCATATACTAATAAGCAATTGGACTCAATGGTCAGAGCTCTAATAGAAATAAAAATATATATTTTTTTAAAACAAAGAAAGAAATGTGGCCATAATGGGAATATGTATAGTGATGGTGAGAATACCGTCTTTGGGTTTTGTTTATGCAGTTCAGTACCTTCCTTTCTATGATAAGCTGAGAGAGAGGGGGGGGGGGGGGGTTGCAGGTAGAGGGCAGAAGCTTGAGGGTATAGCAGAGTGGGGAAGGAGGAGGAGGAAGGGTTGCATGGAGGAGGATGGCCTCAGATTGGTGGTAGGAGTTCAGATGACAACGTCTATTTCACATTACCGTACAGCTCAGCATCTCAAAAGGCAACTTCACTATCTGTTGTACCTTTCTCCTCGTTGCAGGTTCATGCAGAGGGGACCGTTTTAATGAGAAAGGGTGACGGCAACAACAGGTCAATCCTGTACCTTTGTACCTTTGTCGGTACATGTTTTGTGCTTGGTAACCAACCTCACACTGTCTGATAATCGCTCTCAGGAAAGCTCTTCCCCGGTAAACAGAGCAATTCTGCGGACCAGCACCTGTATTGGGATTAGCTCAAATCGAGATGCATTGACTGACCACAACACTTGAAGCTTTAGAAAAAGGATCCAAAGTTCCATTTCACTCTTAACAACTGGTACTGAACCACTGGGAACATCGCCGCCATCCGCACAGAGCTGACTCATTTCAATTGGCAGCTGGTGCGTGTCCAGTAGTACATAACAGGCCGCCAGAAAGGATCTCCTGACTAAACCAGCGACACGGGGAGACAAAAACACTGGGCGCGCTGGCAACACAGTGGAGTGAGACAAAGGGGAGGGGCCGACAGGTCCATTGGCTCTGGTCCAATCTGATTACCATGAGGAGATGGAGAGAGTGCTGGGGGTGAGAGTCAGAGGTGGTACAGGCAAAGTAAACTAGGGGGAAATATTGGGGGTGGAAGGGAGCCAACGCCCCTGAGCCAAATTTAACCCCAAATATACTAAACGCTCTGAGCTGAACGAGACCAGCAGAGGAGCAATGCAGTGAATGTGCAATGTGAAAAGTTGTATGCAATTAAATAAAATGACATAAACATCCACAAGACACACTGTAAAGTAGATCGTATATCTTTTTCTTGAGCCCCTGCCACATCTTCGCTTTTAAAGACCAATTCCCGATTATAAACACGTACGCTGTATAAGAAATGGTTTTGACCAAGAGAAACATTGAAAGAAAACAAAACAAGACAAACAAAAATTAAATTAAACGCTCACTTTCCACTAGATGGGTGTGAGAGCAAGAAAATAAACATTGTAACCTGAAGGGAGAACATTTACATTGACCGTTATCAGCGTTAATATGAAGACGAAAGTACTTCATGAAAACTGCAAAGGCATTTTTTTTTTTTACATCTGAGAAAAAAAAAAGATAAATTAATGAAATACACATTTTAGAGATCAATGTCAGACATGCTAGGACAAAAATGAAAAAAAAAATATGAAGTAGGATTGATACAGAATAATTATATTCAATTATTTCCACTTTTAAAAATATTCTTTACAAATACACACTGCTACAGTTAAATAGTAGTCAGTGACTAAAAACAGCTCCTTTGACAGAAGACAGATGGAATCAGTTTTTCTCACCTTTACAGATTGTGTTTTTTGTTTCGTTTTTTTCAGCCTTTTCAAATAATACACAAAATGTTTAAATACACTGAGATTTGCCATAAAATAAGCAATGCTTGGCTTTTCATTTAAAAAAAGAAGAAAGAAAATGTCTTAATTACAATACTCTATGCAAAAGCTTTCCTTTATGTATTTTTTCCTCAATAAATGTTGAACTTTTTGTTGTTGTTGTTGTAATTTAACAGCTTTTGTCGTTGTCATGGACTGCCATAAACTGTCACTGTGATTTGTCAATCTTCTCGCGAGGGGCGGGGCTTTAGGCATAAAACTCCTTGGTTGGGGCCTTCTGATATGCTGCCCCAGAGGGTTTCTTCTCTCCCAGGTCGTAGCTGCCCTCATCCTTCTTCCTCATGCGGTAAACCAAGAGGAGGATGAGGAAGATGGCAAAGAGGAAGCCAATAACTCCGCCCGCAATGACAGCTGTGGACAGAGAGCAGGAGAGATCAGAGGTTAGAGGTCAAAGGCTATTCAGAGGACACTGAAGCTTACAGCATCTAGAGAGGGAACTTTGAATGCACTGTACCCTTTCGTAAGCAATCTACCTGTCAAGCTACTCAACATTACTCCCAGATCTGCCCTTTTTTCTTGTGTGCTAATTCTTTACATAGGCTTTCGTAATTGTCCCATTAATACTTGTATGAGGTTTCTTTATAGTCCTTAATCTGTTTTAGGGCCCTCATGACGATACAATCTCCCCTCTGCTTCAGTTTTATTTCAACATCTTGGACTGGCCCCTTGGCCCCATGGGTAAAAAGTAACCTGCCACTCTTACAGCAAATTACCCTCCTGGAAACCGTGCAGTGCCTCGGTGTGGACGGATAGATGTACAGGAAATGACGACAATTAGAGTTGTGGGAGCCATGGGGGACAGGAAGAGGAAAATTAGAGGTATAGAGGACAGGAGGAGGTTAGCTTGCCACGTCTGTTTGCACAGTGGGCTGGGCCTTCTGGTCTCTGGGTTTTACATTGAGTTAATCCACAGTATTTACAGGCTTGTCCAGGCCCGGGTTTCAGTGGATGTGGCCAACGTGACAGTAATTGAAAACAAATGAAAAAAAGTAGCATACCTAGCAGACAGACTTTGATAAGTCAGGGCCTCACATGTCTACAGGGTAGATCATTTGAACAATTTTGAAATACACTAGTTAGACAGATATTCAAGTTTGGGTGTAACATTTAGAAATGTCAAACTTTGGAATAAACATAAAAATCGAAATGCGCAAAGGCAACTAACTGGATGGATGTTTGTTGGATACACACTACATGACTAAAAGTATGTGGACAACTGCTCGTCGAACATCTCATTCCAAAATCATGGTTATTAATATGGAGATGGTCCCACTTTTGCAGCTATACCAGCCTCCACATACTTCTGGGAATGATTTCCACTAGATGTTGAAACATTGCTGCGAGGAGTCGCATTTCCAATTCATCCCAAAGGTGTTCGATGAGGTTGAGGTCAGGGATCTGTGCAGGCCAGTCAAGTTCTTCCACACCGATCTCGACAAACTATTTCTATATGGACCTCGCTTTGTGCACGGGGGCATTGTCATGCTGAAACAGGAAAGGGCCTTTCCCAAACTGTTGCCACAAAGAAGGAAGCACAGAATTGTCTATAATGCTACATGCTGTAGCGTTAAGATTTTCCTTCACTGGAACTAAGGGGCCTAGCCCGTATCATGAAAAACAGCCCCAGACCATTATTCCTCCTCCACCAAATGTTATGCATTGGGGCATGGAGCGTTCTCCTGGTATCCGCTAAACCCAGATTCATCCGTCGGACTGCCAGATGGTGAAGCGGGATTCATCACTCCAGAGAATGCGTTTCCAATGCTCCAGAGTCCAATGGCGGTGAGCTTCACACTACTCCAGCCAATGCTTGGCATTGCGCATGGTGATCTTAGACTTGTGTGCAGCTGCTCGGCCATGGAAACCCATTTCATGAAGCTCCCTACGAACAGTTCTTGTGCTGACGTTGCTTCCAGAGGCAGTTTGGAACTCTGTAGCGAGTGTTGCAACCGAGGACAGATGCTGCTCCTAGATGTTTCCTCTTCACAACAACAGCACTTACAGTTGACAGGGACAGCTTTAGCAGGGCAGACATTTGACGAACTGACTTGTTAGAAAGGTGGCATCCCATGACGGACGGTGCCACGTTGAATGTCACTGAGCAATTAAGAACGGGCCATTCTAATGCCAATGTTTGTCTATGGAGATTGCATGGCGGTGTGCTTGATTTTCATACACCTGTCAGCAACGGGTGTGTCTGAATTAGCCAAATCCTCTCATTTGAAGGGGTGTCCACATACTTTTGACCATGTAGTGTATTTCCAGCACAACTATATTGACGTCCGAATTCATCCTCATCCATTTCACTTCTTCCCAGGAACTAACAGACGGCTGTCACAACAAAGCAGAAGTAAAGTAGCAATCCATTTGTAGCACACGACATGTGTATCTCTGACACTGAAGGGAAAACTGCATCAGTGAGTGTGATTTCCAGTCAGATCATTTCCCTATTTCGCATTTCACTAGAGCCGGGGAATTAACACTAAATTGGAGCAAACCGCACTATGAACTCTGGAAGGTCCCACTGAGGGGTAATTTAGTTTATATATTAAACTGGTTATTTTCAGGAGCTGTAGAGAGCTTAGAGAGCTTGACAGACGTGGGGAGAAATCCCCCTTGCCCTTAGATGTGTGTTACTGCACCATTACTACCCTGACCTATTAACAGCACGATTAAGGAATGATCAGGAAATAAACTAAATGTATAACATCAATGTTAAAACGACTGTATTATAGATGATTAGGTGTTTTCATCAAGAGTCCCTTTGCAGAGCATAGATGAAGTTGCTGCACAAGTGCCTAAAGATAAAGATGTAGCGAAGATGCAACCAACTAAATGTGCCTGACATCAAGCAGACACATTTTGGCATCGATCCAAGCATGGCACCTGACCTACTTCATAATCAAAGACGTACTCAAGAACTCAGTGGAGAATTCAAACGGCAGTTCAGTTACCTGACAGTAGCTAGGTTTCCATCCAATTGGAGACAGATTTTAGTGTGAGTATTCAAAAATCTGCATAAAAACATGTACTGAATTAAAAAGCAAGTGAAATGGGTTTCCATCATATTTTGAACTCTACTAATGGTGTTGTCACAAAAACAATTGTGTTATACAGCGAATGTGCTCACTCTGGACTTGGCAAATGCCCTCTAGCCAACAGCACGCAGATACAGTGCGGATAGGGTACCTACAGTGCCTTCAGAACGTATTCAAACCCCTTGACTTACTCCACATTTTGTCATGTTACAGCCTGTATTCAAAAGGGATTAAATCCATTTTTTTCTTTGCCATCTACACACAATACCCCATTATGCCAAAGTAAAAACATGTTTTTTACATTTATTTGAGCAAATATCTCATTTACATAAGTATTCACACAAATGATTCAAGCTCTGTCAAATTGCCATTTTCAAGTATTTTAAGCCGAATTAAGTCAAAACTAACTGGGCCATTCAGGAACATTTAATGTCGTCTTGAAAAGCAACTCCAGTGTATATTTGGCCTTGTATTTTAGGTAATTGTATTCCTAAAAGGTGAATTTGTCTCCCAGTGTCTGTTGGAAAGCACTGAGTGTACTACTTTTATAAAGCCAGCTTCAGTTAGCTTCACATTCTAGCTCAGGCTTCATCCGTACTATGACTCTAGCTGGCTTGTCATATGTGGCTAGGATTTTGTGCTTTGCTCTATTCCGTTTTTTTAAAATCCTAAAAAACTCCCTTGCTGATGACCAGCATACCCATAACATGAAGCAGCCACCACCATGCTTGAAAATATGAGGAGTGGTAAAATTTTAGCAGTTTTACTTTAGTGCCCTATTGCAAACAGGATGCATGTTTTGGAATATTTTTTATTCTGTACAGGCTTCCTTCTTTTAGTATTGTAGAGTAACCACAATGTTGTTGATCCATCCTCAGTTTTAAGCTTTCACAGCAGTTCACAACAGTTTAAACTCTGTAACTGTTTTAAAGTCACCATTGGCCTCATGGTGAAATCCCTGAGACGGCTCTCCGGCAACTGAGTTAGGAAGGACCCCTGTATCTTTCTAGTGACTGGGTGTATTGATACACCATCCAAAGTGTAATTAATAACTTCACGATGCTCAAAGGGATATTCAATGTTTGCTTTTTCATGTTTATCGATCTACCAATAGGTGCCCTTCTTTGCGAGGCATTAGAAAACCTCCCTGTTCTTTGTGGTTGAATGTGTGGTTGAAATTCACTGCTCGAGTGAGGGACCTTACAGATAATTGTATGTGTGGGGTACAGAGATGAGGTAGATATTCAAAAATCATGTTAAACACAATTATTGCACACAGAGTGAGTCCATGCAACTGATTATGTGACATGTTAAGCAAATGTTTAGTCCTGAACCTATTTGGGCTTGCCTTAATGAAGAGATGTATTACTTGATTCAAGATGTTTCAGATCAAAAAAAATCTATGAATTTGTAAAAAATTCTGAAAACATAATTCCACTTTGACATGACGGGGAATTGTGTGTAGGCCAGTGACACACAACACCTCTATTTAATCCATTTTAAATTCAGGTTGTAAAACAAAAAAAATACAAAAGAGCGAGATCATTTGTATTTGTCAAACAGCAGCCAAGTATCGATCGCCATGTCACCCGAATAAGACCCTCGATATATATTTGAAAATAGCATAAAGCTTAAGTACTTTAGGCGCATAAAAAGGTTAGATGGAAACCTGGTTGGTCATATAAGAAATTCAACCTAATTTCCTATTTAAAAGCTCACAACTCATAATCAACCTCTAGTCGATCACAAACAGTAGTCTAGTGTAGATGTGTAGACGCAGGTGCAAGGACTGCATCCTGTGTCCACTGTCCAAACCACCAAACCCCAGTGTGGTTTCTGTACATACCTGCCAGCACCTCTGTTCTCTGGAAGAGGTTTTCCGAACGCACCTCGATGGGCTCCAGGGGGGAGCTGGGGACGCCGGTGGTGCTGGTGATCTGGTTCTTACGCTCGTCCTCTGTGACGGGTACAGGGGGCTGGGAGGAGAGAATGAAAGAGTTACAGATTGAGGGATACATACGGGTTCTGTACCAACATAATGGCCTGGAGCCTCATTTGTCAATCGTCCGTAGGCACAAGTCTGGGCGTAAATCAGCCGCGCGGGATCATTTCCACGCAAAGTGCGAGATTTAGCTACTTTTCCTTGACAGTGTGCGTACGTTTACGCACAACCGTGACCATGTGTACGCATAGTGCCAAGTGGTGGAATAAGGAAATTGCTTGTCAAGCGTAGAATGTTGAAAATGTCATAATAAGTAATAATTCAAGAAAACGTCATTGTATTTACATTTGACCACGTCAGTGCATTTGTACGATAACGATCCATATAAAGTAGAGTCATTTGTTAAATTAGAGGCACGTGTGAAAGTGAAACTATTGTTGAAACTCTATAAAAGTCTAAGATGATGGGAAATCGAATGAGAGGCTAATCTTGCTCTGTTGGAAGATTCAGCACACGCTGCATTTTGCAGAGGTTGCGTTTTTCGAGACGTGCTATCCACCCTTGTGTTTTTGGCAGCGGGCACTTATTCAGCGGGCGCTTGCCAATCGGCATCTTTCAGCCCTCGATGAGCCAATGTTTTGGATGCAATTCTCAGCAAAACAAATGTACAATCTCCAGACACCATCGCACAACAGGTTGAAGTCAAGAGGGATTTCTTTACCATCAATGGGTTCCAAAATAGGACCGGAGCAATAGAGGGCACCCACGTGGCCATAAAAGCACCATCCCAAAACGAGTTCAACTCTGTGAAACAGAAAAGGCTTCCACTCTTAATGTGCAGGTGATCAGTTAAGTGATGCGCAAAAGACGCTGCTGAAATTGGTGGCACAAGGTGGCCAGGTGGTACGCACGACTCCCCCCTAAACGCCTACAGGAGGGCGCTGTTGAGGATGAGGGCCTTATTGGTGAGTATATTTTCCAGCGCTAAAAGCAACTAATTGTCCTAATGGTCGTCTCTTTATAGCTGTGTTTTTACTTCTAACGGTCAAGCCACAACTGAACGAGACAAATAAAACCTTTTGGTTGTTTTTTTTGATTTTGCAACGTTGTATTTCATGGTACGGCGTTGTATACTCCCCACGGGCTTTAAAGGGGTGATATTTTGACCATATTTGGAGACCATCCCTAGTCTCTTCAGATCCGTAATGATTTGAAGGGGCTAGGGGAACAGGAAAGGGACCACTATTGGCAACAAACCTGTGTCCTTGACTTGGCTTAACGGGAAGTGACTGCCCCTTACCTAGGAAATAATCCCCCTATACACCATGGTGGGTCCAGGAGTTGATAGTGTTCCAAAATGTGAGATTATGGCTGTTGGTTCAGTAATCCAGCATAACGTACCACAGCCCAGATCAACATCAGTGGTCTAGATGACTACTTGATCCTTATTGATCCTAGAATTCCAGCATTGGGGTCAATGCATGTTCAACTATTATCTGGGGGTGGTGAATTGAAAGTCCCTCAAAGAAAATAGCAGGCAATTGTCAACCCGTTGATTGTACAAAGGAATATCTACCATATGCAGCAGAAAAGGACTGGTCATAGGGCAGTTCGGGCAAATGCTCAATGGGCTGGTCCATCTTTAGCTCAGTGGGCCGGTCTAAATAGTCTGGTGTATGGGTTGGTTGTTCTGTTCCCTCACCTCTGTTCGGACTGGCTTCCTGGGCGTTTGCATTGGCAGGTCCTCTCTGGGTGTGGCTGTCTCCACTCTAGGAGTGAAGTCTTTGGTGGAGTCCTTGGTGGGTTCTGCTTTGGGGGCAATGTAGAGCGTGCTCACGGTCACCGCCTCCTCGAACACCTCCTCGCCAATGCCTGCAGAGCAAGATAAAGAGATAGCACTGTTTGTACTACTTCCCCGGAAGTCAATCCCTTTCACTTTAATGTCTGCTGAAGGCGAAAGGTCGTTTGAGTCTGTGTTTAAGTGAAATCCTGCTTTTTCATAAGACCATTTTTTTTTAGAAGTACGTTACATTCGCATTCCTAATTCAATTGCAACAGACAAAAGCCACCTCCTGATATTCTCGAATGGGATGAGGTGGAACTAATGTGAGGTAAAAACAAGAGTTCGCTACAGTTGTCATAGCACTTTGTTACAGCCTGCTTTACTTTGGCCGCCTGCCTGTCGCTAAAAGGTTTCGTAAAAGGTGCTTCGATACCTAAGTGAAACCTCCGTTTCGACAGACATGCCTGTTCTGGGTGAAAGACACAGTATACAGCAGTGACTGTTTGTGTCCGCCAGCCTGCCTCCCTGTGCGTGTTGACCCAGTTGAAGGCTACGGTGACCAGACTCTTACCTGACCCTGACCCCGAGTTAAAGTCGTCGTCGTCCTCGGGGTAGTAACCCCCGGACCCTGTGTCGTCAATGAAAAGTTCGTCCACTTCGGAGGACGACTTGGCCGCGTCCGCTATCTGAAAGGGAGAACAACAGAAACATAAGACTAAGGATTTAGACTGTAAAGAGACCACTTTTCAGTGTGCGAGTCTGACATAACTTTCCTGTAGCCACCACTTTGTCTTGGAAAATACTTCTAGCGGTGAACACATTCATGGATACTACGGTCTCACCTTTGGTAGGAGGCCCTGAGTTTCATTGAAAAGTGAACGCCAACGCTCTTATCACTGGACTCAAAGCCGTAGTTGCCCCAAAAAGAGTTGCATTGGTAGTTTCGGGAACTACAGAATGTTCTGCCAGGTAGGACCATTGTAATATGCTTGAACATCGTAGTCCGTGTACCTCCGAGGAAACTTGTCTACACAAAATGCTCTGGATTATATCACTGTCTCAAGAGACATAACACCCCTCTCTAAACAGATGAGCATTAAATTAGACGTCTAGCCCCGCCCGCCATCGTTGCCGGGGGGTGAAAGTCCATAGAAGTGTGTGTGTTTGTCTTACAGCTTAAACGGAGTAGCCAATAGGGAAGCTGAAATTGAACTATGCTGTTTGTGTGACATCAGGCATCAACCCCCTCGAGACTATAGCATGCTGGTTAATAAAATGTTATGTCATCCATCCTCAATTTCCTTTACACACAACATCATAGAAACTCTGTGTAATGACTGCACATTGGACAAAACATTGCCATTGCTGTGTGCGTGCATGTGGAATAGCTGGGTAGCTGGGTAGGCCCCATGGAAACCTCCATGGCAACCTCCAACCAACCTCCATTCAACCTCACTCAGAGCCCGGGTGTGATGTCCCCTCCATACTGATGCTACTTAAGAAAAGGGCCACAAAAGAGGGCCAACAATAAATCATCCCAGCGTTGCTAAGGTGCTTGTGTGGTGGTGGTGCTAGGTGCTGATAAACCTAAAACTAAATGAACTGGGATTCGATTTTACACTCGGTGCTTTTCCAGAAAAGGCCGGGGAAGAAAGAGTTTTGGAGGGCCTGACATAAGAGATGACTCTTTTCTTTGGAAGGAAGCTGTGATAAAGGTAGAACAGTAGTAGGTTTGTGTTGTTGGTCTGTCTGTCTGTCTGTCTGTCTGTCTGTCTGTCTGTCTGTGTGTCTGTGTGTGTGTGTGTGTGTGTGTGTGTGTGTCTGTCCTTGCAAGGTTGCCTTTTTTACTATGCCTGCAATAGATGAACAACACACCCACACACACACACACACACATTATTCAATACATCACAAATATAAAGAAAGAAACACTAAACAATGACACTGCTATAGTGTACAAAGGGCAAGCACACAGTGAATCAAATCAGATATTAATTCTAGAGCGGAAATTGTCAGTAAACTCCTGCCCCCTTATCACTATTAACATTTTGAACCTTCCAGGAAGACTTGCCTTTGAATTATTCTCACAAGCTGGGAGTTCCAAGCCTAGAACCCCATAACAAAGAAGTGCCATCCCCATAGAAACATTAGGCTACTAGTAATTCTATTTCTACGCCATTCTCGCGTGTATGGAAACCCTCTTCTCCTTCCAGATAGTGTCTTCTGTGTTTGTTTACTTTCTTTCCACAGAAAGTGAGAGGCCAGACAGGGCACCGATTCTCTTTCAGCTCCTCAACTAAATGGCAATTAGGCTATTACAGCCTAATGCTGTTCCCCCTCGTGGTGCTCTTCACAAACAAAGCCTGCTCTACACATGATCTGACTACTGCGCACTGGCATTCTTTCAACTCAAGACATAAAGGCTTTCTTCCAAGCAGGCTTTTTCTTTATAAAGACGAGGGCTCTAGAGTACGGACAGACATCTGTTAAGGCTTCAAGCACGCACACACACACACACACACACACACACACACACATATTTGAAATATACTTTATTTGAATCCACCAATCAAATTTGCATTAAAAAAAGGATCCAAACATTTCAAAGGTCCCTGTATGTATGACACTCAAGGGTACAGAAAGCACATCCTTCTCCAAATAGCCAGGCTGCCCACGACAGATGAAACAGAGCAGTACCTAGCCAAATGCTTTGCCCTAGTTTTTGTCAGGCCCGCAGTCTGGAGGCCACGCGCCGCACGCCTGTGTACGTGGCCGAGACTGCCAAATATCAGCCCCACCAGCTTGCACCTCCACCCGAGACTGTCCAAGCGTGCCACGCGGGGCTGGTATTTAAGAAGCTTCCTGGCAAAGGCCTGCTCCATGGAGCCGTCAAAAGAGCAGCCCACTTCCAGAATGAGCCCTTCCCCCCTGGCCTCCCCCCACAACAACAATATTTGACACACAGGAACACATCATCATCATCATCATCATCGTCACACCGCTTCCCCTTACACAAGAATGTTTCTGTACGTGTGCTGGTGGTGAGACTACTTCACCTCTCTGGCTATCAGGTCAACAAGGCGGTCATGTCTAGCAACGCACCAATCCTTTAATGACCAGCAGCCATTCACAACATGGGCAATGGACTCCATTACATTTGACTCATGTAGAATACAAAATGGGTCATGGTTTGCAGGGTTCCAGAGTGGTAGATTATATTTTGTTGGTAGGACTTGCAGCCTCGCCTTGGATGAGATGCTCCATCATGGGTGACAGAAGCCTCCACGACAACACCAAGATCTCACCACAACTGCATCAAGAGGCCGTCACTGGCTCAGTTTGCACATCGGTCCGTGTCCACCTGAGCTCCACTCCAGTCTGGTTACACAGGTCGTTGAGGTCAGGTTGAGGTCAGGGCAGTCTGACCAGACACCAAAGCCCGCAGCGGGAGTGTCCAATTTCCCATTGACATTCCTCCAGGAAGTTGTCCTCGGTGTCCATGGCTAGTGGAACCTTCCTCCCCTCTTTTCCCTTGCATTCATTTATGTGAAATTTGTTAAAAAAAATTAAAAAAAAGGCTATTTAAATAATTTTTTATTCTAGGTCTCTATAGAGTACGGACAGACATTGGTTAAGGCTTCAAGCACACGCACATGCACCCCCCCCCTCCAGCTATGACCCTAACTAACACAGTGAGAGTGAGAGCGGTCGGATACAAAACATACAATCCCTCTCCACTGGTATGAATAAAGGGGAGAAAGCCCGTAGAGAATTCACACAGCCAATCAGAGCCTTAGCCGAGACCCTAACAAGCAACGAGCAGCACCTAGTCGTGCGCCTGACCGACTGACTGACTGACAGAGAGACTTCGATAACAAGGGTCTAGCAGCACTGTGGCTTCTATTAGAACTGAACTACAGCAGTTCCTACTGTCTGTCTGCTCTTCATGAACAACTAGTGGCCAGCAGGAGGCTTGGTGGTGATGCAGTCGGTCTCCATAGAGACCTTGTCTAAGGAAAGAAACATAATAGACAAGAGGAGGAAGAAGAGAGGGGGAGGAGAGAGGAGAGGCAGAAAGAGGAAAGAGGAGAGAGAGAGAGAGAGAGAGAGAGAGAGAGAGAGAGAGAGAGAGAGAGAGAGAGAGATTATGTGCTGCAGTAGACAATCTGTTGCCAGCAGGTTGCTTTGCTAAAAGCCTGTCAAACCACCAAACCTATGCCTGGCGGTGTCTGGAAGCCAAAGAGGCTCTCTCGATGGCTTGGGCAGTTAGCTGTGAGCTAGCGCTATTGTATGTATGTGTGTGTGTGGCGGGGGTGGGGTAGTTACAGTAGGGGATGGGTGGCTAAGGGTCGTGGGGGTAGTGTAGGGTAGCTTGGATGAGCCATCTTGCCCCATCTCTAATCCGCGTTGACACACTGCATTCACTTCTTACACGGTCAATATTAACTCACCCCGAGACAGGGGAGACGGGGGAGAGACGGGGGGAGACGGGAGAGAGACGGGGGAGAGAGACGGGAGAGAGACGGGGGAGAGAGACGGGAGAGAGACGGGGGAGAGAGACGGGAGAGAGACGGGGGAGAGACGGGAGAGAGACGGGGGAGAGACGGGGGAGAGACGGGAGAGAGACGGGGGAGAGACGGGGGAGACGGGGGAGACGGGAGAGACGGGGGAGAGACGGGAGAGACGGGGGAGACGGGGGAGACGGGAGAGACGGGGGAGAGACGGGGGAGAAAAAGAGTGTTCCTCAAAGGTATGCAGACACGCATGAATACACTCACACACGCATGAGCTCACACACACACGGACACACGCGCACACACACGGACACAGTAAGGCTTCACAGGAGTGGAAAACAAGAGACAGGGGACAGGGGGCAGACACTGCCTCAGACATTCTTCGTCGGTCTGGTGCTCTGCTCCCGCTCTGAAATATTTCCTTAAGAGTACCTCAAATGAACTATGAGGGCGAGCGACACCCATGACATCAGAAAGCACTTGACTTGCAATGCCGTCCTTTCATGTTTCATGAGAATATCCACTCATGCCACCTATGGTACCTCACAGTACAGTGTCCAGGCCATATTAAGCCTTCAATGGTCATTGGTCAGTATTGTCCTCTTCTGTAAGACCATTGGCTACCGCTGTACTATCAAAAGAAATCGGTCTCCTCTCTCCTCTCATGGTAAATAAAAGTAGGGCCTGCTGAACGTCGATGACTTTCTGAATGAGAAAAGGCCTGGGTGTCTCTGTGTTAATCTCTAAATAACAAAGTGCAGGTAGCTGTGGGTTTATCTGTAAACTCAGCGAGCCGCAGATCCATACGGCTCAATACTGCCACCACTCTGGCCTCCTTCCCGTCTCTCTCCCACTGGCACGTTTACAGGTTTTTTGGGTTTGTTATAGGCCCTGAATGGATGGACGGCTACGGATTTTCCCTGTGGCCGACCTGGCTGGGAGGAAAAGATTGGGGGGTGACTGGGCGAGAGCAATTAGCTTGAGTGGGCTAAAATGGCTGGGTTCAAGATGCAGTGTTTCAATAGTGAAGTGTTTCAAGAAGTTAAGAGTTGACTCTTGCTATTGGTCCTATGTGGAATTTAGTGTGTAACTTATTGCATTAAGAGATACCGACAACAACAACGGACTGCTAGGTTGGCATCGGTCGGTGGCCATTTTGTAGGATAACGCTAGAACCTGCTAACACTAAACAAACTAGCAGGAAGCTAGCTTCATAATGTATGTTTGCTGGTGAGGATTTGTTTGTCGAATGCATTTGGGGGGTTGAGAAATGAGTTGAAAAATACCAACGCTGCACCAATGGAGGTGGAGTTCAAACAGTGACCCACAAAATAAACCAAATGCTTGTGGTGGTGGGGGAAAGGAGGGGGAGTAGGGTGGTGGGGATGGGGTCGTCTCTCAGCCGCTCTTCAGAACCTTCAACTTTTATTGCCCTCCCGGGGATCATAATAAGGAACTAATCGATCGTCTTTGAGACACTGGAGGGCAGGGGCTGTTACAGCAGGAAGTTGACACAAATCAAACTCCCTAAAACCAGACTGTGTGACCTAGAGCTATTCCAGGAGTGTGGGGGACAGCTTTGTAGCGTGTGTGTGTGTGTGTGTGTGTGTGTGTGTGTGTGTGTGTGTGTGTGTGTGTGTGTGTGTGTGTGTGTGTGTGTGCGTGGGGGTTGACATTTACCATGAGAAGCAGCCTAATCCAGGAAACAGAATCTGTTCATCTGGCTCTGTTTCTAGCAGCTCACTTTGCCACATGTTCCTTTTTGCATCGCGCATAATAGCACAACATAATGCATTCATGATAGGGATTTCTGGTTAATGATTGAACTTCTTATTCTTTTTTTAAAGTATATAAAGTAGAGGTCGACCGATTAATCGGAATGGCCGATTTCAAGTTTTCATAACAATCGGAAATCTGTATTTTGGGGCGGCGATTTCCGATTTTTTAAAATATATTTAACTAGGCAAGTCAGTTAAGAACACATTATTATTTTCAATGACGGCCTAGGAACGGTGGATTAACTGCCTTGTTCAGGGGCAGAACGACAGATTTTCACCTTGTCAGCTCAGGGGATACAATCTTGCAAGAGTACAGTTAACTAATCCAAAGCTCTAACCATTGCACTCCACGAGGAGCCTGCCTGTTACGCGAATGCAGTAGAAGCCAAGGTAAATTGCTAGCTAGCATTAAACTTATCTTATAAAAAACAATCAATCATAATCACTAGTTATAAGTACTAATCCAGTTTAGCAGGCAATATTAACCAGGTGAAATTGTGTCATTTATCTTGCGTTCATTGCATGCAGAGTCAGGGTTTATGCAACAGTTTGGGCTGCCTGGCTCATTGCAAACTAATTCGCCAGAATTTTACGTAATTATGATATAACATTGAAGGTTGTGCAATGTAACAGGAATATTTAGACTTATGGATGCCACCCGTTAGATAAAATACAGAACGGTTCCGTAATTCACTGAAAGAATAAACGTCTTGTTTTCGAGATGATAGTTTCCGGATTCGACCATATTAATGACCAAAGGCTCGTATTTCTGTTTGTTATTATGTTATAATTAAGTCTGATTTGATAGAGCAGTCTGACTGAGCATCAGCAGACCCGTAATCATTCACTCAAACAGCACTTTCGGGCGTTTGCCAGCAGTTCTTCGCAAGCACAGCACTGTTTGACTTCAAGCCTAATGGCTGGTGTAACCGATGTGAAATGGCTAGCTAGTTAGCTGGGTGTGCACCAATACTGTTTCAAACGTCACTCGCTTTTAGATTTGGAGTAGTTATTCCCCTTGCGCTGCAAGGCCGCGGCTTTTGTGGAGCGATGGGTAACGCTGCTTCGAGTGTGGCTGTTGTCGATGTGTTCAAGGTTCGAGCCCAGGTAGGGGCGAGGAGAGGGACGGAAGCAATACTGTTACACTGGCAATACTATAGTGCCTATAAGAATATCCAATAGTCAAAGGTATATGAAATACAAATGGTATAGAGAGAAATAGTCCTATAAATACTATATTAACTACAACCTAAAACCTCTTACCTTGGAATATTGAAGTCTCATGTTAAAAGGAACCACCAACTTTCCTATGCTCTCATGTTCTGAGCAAGGAACTTAAACGTTAGCTTTTTTACATGGCACATATTTTACATGGCACATATTTTTACATGACACACATTTTTAAATGGCACATACATGGCACATATTGCATATTGGCACATATTACTTTCTTCTCCAACTCTTTGTTTTTGCATTATTTAAACCAAATTGAACATGTTTCATTATTTATTTGAGGCTAAATTGATTTTATTGATGTATTATATTAAGTTAAAATAAGTGTTCATTCAGTATTGTCATTATTACAAATAAAAACATTTAAAAAATCGGCCGATTAATCGGTATCGCGGGTTTTGGTCATCCAATAATCGGTATCGGTATCGGCGTTGAAAAATCCTAATCGGTCGACCTCTAATATAAAGACTTTAAAATCCTAATTGGAAAACGAAAGACCCAGTTGAGAGGAGCTAGACAGACGAGTGCTGACAGTATATGCAGTATATACCTTTTGAATCCACACCGTTATCACTCGTAATAAACTGAAAGGTAAACACTGAAATGAACACAGCTGAGGTGCTCTTTCCTGTTTCAAAGCGGTGCCACACTTGCGTTGACATGAGGGGTTACCTTTTTATTTTGTGGTGCTGTGGACGGCGGAGAGCAGACATTTACGGCTTCATTAGCAGATCTTTATGTCCTCGTAAAGAGTGAGTAAACGGTCTGAGACTGTGCTGAAATGAAAACCAGCAGACCTTGCTGCTCTATGGACCTGGATCAGTTCACCCCATACTTCTGGGTAAATACGCTCAGTACTTTCAGAACCATTTGACCCGTTTCAGTTCGCCACAAAGGTAGGACATTCGATACCCTCAAAAAGGCCTTCAAGTTCCGACACGGGGGCATTAAAAAGTTTCAGCGTAAGCTTTGATTTAGTCATCCTAACAAACAATGTGTCACAGTCCAGTCAAGCACCTCAAACCACCTCAAACTACATCCATATGTGAACAAACACAAGCTGCATAAGCAACATTTGTTACAGTTTGACTGAAATAAGTCCCGCCTCGGGAGTTTTGGCAAAAATGCTAGTCTCACAAAGGAGAACAGAGAGTTTGACTAATTCCCTCCTCACATACACTGAGGATTCATCTACCTCAGACTGCATAAATAACACGAGGCAAGAATCATAAAGAAGCCGATAACACAGAGACGGACAAAATACTTCTTCTTTTTTTTTAAACAAAATACTTTTCTTTTGAGCGAGTGACAAAACAAATCCAACGTTTTTCCTACAGACGCCCAATAAGACACAACACACTCCAGCTATGACTTCCCCTACTTCCTGAGTGGAAGAGAGTCAATTGCATGGTTTCCAACGAAAAACAGATGCGCACTGATAGCCTGGCCACGGGACAATAGAGTAAACTTCGCTTTCACCCCTACCTGTGCAATCCTATTTACGCCGTTCGGCATGATAAAATAAGAAAAGCCAATGTGCCCCAATCTCGCTGCGGTCTCGGTGTGTGCCTGCGAGCGCTCACACGCTGCGACACATTATGGCTCATTTACTTCCATCTCAGACCATGAAATAGTTTACCAGAATACCAATTAAAGCCTGTCTACTTGACTCATCCGCAGAGGCACCTGATGAGCCTAATATAAAGTTAATGTAACCCTTCAGTGAACCCCCCCCCCCCCACACAGCACCCATAAAATAATAAGAAACAACGTGGCTCATGTGGTTTCAACATGTAGAGTTTTCAGTGAATACCTCAGCTCTGTGGCATCTAAGCCCGTAGTCCGTGACAAGAGTTCTTTCTGCACACAGCCCTCTACGGATTCCCAAATCCACCGTTCGGTATACTACCTGCCCCCGGGTGGGAATTGGGAAATTCCTCAGCCCCGTTAAACAGCTTTGATATGCACTGGAAACCCAAGCTTCTTTGTCAGCTCGGAAACCCAATATGCTGGGAAATGGGCTTCACCTGCGAGTCATTTTTGTGAGGAGGGAAACTGAAAGATTTGCTGCAGCACAACAGGTTCCTTCCCTCAAGTCACAGTGGAAATAGGAGGCTGTAACAGGCATGGCTGAACAGAAACAAGCACGGGGTAGTTTTAAGTGCTTAGGCCTGTATAAAACAAGTCTCATATTCAATAGACCTAAGACCACTAGCTATAACAAAAAAAGGTATCAGTAATCTAGAATTCCTACATCCAGGAGTGGCGTTCTGGCTTGACTACCATACATCAAGTCCACTATCCTCACAAATACCACTGGGCCAGTCAAAATGGTGCCCGTATCAACATGAATGGTACGCCTCTTCAGGGGGCAGCTCTGTGAGGGGAGGATGTTGCTTGTTCAACAGGGGTGGGGAGAAAGGTTGAAGGGGGGCTTAGAAAAGTTTCAATCCTCAGCAAACCACTGACCCTCTAATTGACATCGTCTGAAGTGGAAAAGTAGCGTGCCGTGTTCGCAAATTCACCAATTGGCCGGTTCTGACTTGTCGGAATGACGTTGGAGACGCGCTAGCGTTCATATCACACATCCCTGACTAACCCAGCAACACATTCCTTCTCACAAAGGAACGTTTCAGTAAAGGTTTGAACGGTCCTTCCTTTCACATTCCAGCTCGCAGAAAAGTAACACATTATCAGCGACAAGGCAATGACCGTTGGTCCTCAAACGTCTCCAGTGGAAATGAGCATGAGGACGAGAGTGGAAGAGCGGTTAACAAATGTGATCTTTAAAGGTTATATAGACTGAATTAGTCCTCCAGCCAGTTAATCATTGGCTCATATCACCTAAAGAGAGGTTGATGAGGGGGGGAGAGAGAGAGAGAGAGAGATAGAGAGAGAGAGAGAGAGAGAGAGAGAGAGAGAGAGAGAGAGAGAGAGAGAGAGAGAGAGAGAGAGAGCACAAAAGAGAAAGAATATGAGGGGACATTTGAACACACACATTTCCACAGGCGTCATCAGTTTCACCTTTAATTAATAGCCAGGCCAAACCTCTACTGATGCACTTTTGGCTAGAGGCACATTAAAGCAAGATGAGGCGCTTTCAATCTCAATCATGGGGAAAATGAGAAGGCCTGCCCCGCGGTCGGCTCTAGACGCTCCCGCTGAAGAAAATGTGCACTTTCCCAAGAGCTCATTCCCCAAGTCTGAGTAACCTTCCCATGACTCATTGATCTTAATATAAAACAGATCGGATTTCCATTCCTGTAGTAAAATCCCTGGGGGCCCGGGTTGGGGGAGAAATGTTTAATTTGCCTTCTGGCCTCAAAGACGTAGATTACACCTTTCTGACTTCTCCTGCAGCACATTAATATTGTCTTACTTAGCTTTTAGCCTACAGGTGGAAGAGAGGACTGCTTTTTCTGGTAAAATAAGGAAATTAATACTTTTGCTCCCAGGCAGGTATAATTGGCTCTTCGTCATGGGGGCCTGTACACATTAGGCAGAGTATACAGGATGGATATTGCAGGAAACAGGCCTTGGGTTCTGTTCAAAGCGCTCATCTCTTTGGCTTGATATGCAACACTCGAGCGCGATTGGGCTCTCCCTGAACACGGGCCACAGGCTCAGCTGGGCCGCGTGTGGTCCAGATTCGGAGCGCCGTACCGTTCCGCCGGGAGCTGTCAGCGACTGAAAGGCATTCCTCCCTGATGAAAAGCTATCGGAGGATGAATGCTGAGAGGACTTGCCAAGTCCTCTTCTCGGAGAGGGAAAACAGGTCTTCGCTTTTTCCTTATATCTTAATATGAGCCAGAGGGAGGGAATGGACGAGGATGGATACTTTCACCAAAGATTCATTGCTGATTACTGCATTGCTGGAATAAGAAGAGGGGTGTGTTCTTTGACTGTGACACGAACAGCGACTGGACCAAATCCTCTCAACAGTATTCAGCTTTATATTCCAAGGACTCGATTCAAACTGTTCACATGAAAACAAGTTACGTAAAACAGGAGCTAACACCTGGGCCGCGGGGGGGGGGGGGGGGGGGGGGGGGGGGGGGGGGGGGGGGGGGGGGGGGGGGGGGGCAGACCTTTACAGTGCACTGCCACGGTACACAAACCTCCAAACACGCGGAGAGGCACAAACACATGAAGCGGCATGCGGCCTCACATGTACATAAGCACAGGGACACATGCTCCCTCGCGTGTGCACTCCGATTTTTTGTTCATGGGTCTTTACTGTACAGGGTTATTAAATTACCTCTGATCCATGCCACTGTTGCCATCGTGTCACAAGGCACTTCTCATTCACGCTTCAAACAGTCTGCGATCCCCTTCAGCGTGTCAGGATAAAGGCATGGCTTCAATCAGCATCGCTCAAAGCCTTTGTGTTCGGTTCCCCCGGGCCTCTAAAAGAGCTATGGCATCCAGGGAGGGGGGCGTGATGGATAAATTACCTGCTGGTTGAATCCAGATTCTAAGCCTCGGCCAGAGTGGTGAAAAAAGTGGCTGTATGCGCCTTTGTCCGGCTTCCATCCAGGCTTTTAAACCTTTTCTTAACAGGAAACTCATGAGTTCTTCAGAGCCAGCTCATTAACCCCATGCAGCCAGGAAGGGCCGTGACATGAAAGAGCTTCTAGGAGCGATGGGTCAAAGGTGACCTGACCACAATGTCATATTGTCTTCCTCACAACATAAAGCAGAAGAGTGGCTCAATGGGGGGGGGGGGGGGGGGATTTCCTTGTCTCTTGGTAGTCAAGGCGCAATGGAGATTGCATGTGACTTTTGACTTTTTTTGTCTTTTTAATTGATAACATCCAATGTTATAGGCATGGACAGGCAAGTTTTGCGTTGACGTAACAAGATTATTTTCCAAATGTATTTAGCATTCAGAGTTTAGCGTCATTTCCAATCTTATCCCTTTCCTTTACCGTAAGAAAACTTAAGAATGGACCGGTGGGATGTGGAAAAGTTCATGCTCTTTCACCCACACTCAAGCTCATTTACACATATGGCCTTTTCCCCACCCACTTATCTATTTGTGCCGAAAAAATTATGACCTGCCAAATTCCTCCAAAGCTCAGTCTATCTCTCACTGCCACACTGCTGCAAATGGGCCTTTATCTGGAGAAATAAAAGCCATATGTAGGAGGGAGGGTGGACGGGTGGGAGGGGCGATTTCACTGCTTCAGTGGCTGATCTACTTCAACCCTCACAGCACAGCAATTAAATTCCCATCCAGCCCTTCCCTTAAGAGGATTTGAGTTCAGGGGGGGGGACAGTACGAAGAGGGTGGGCTGCAAGAAATAGGGAGGGGGAAAAAGGAGGTGGAGATAGAGTTGCCATAGGGGTGATGACGCAAGTTCCTCTGAGAGCATGATGTTGACTATGATGCTGTGTTGACTATGAGGCTGACTATGATGTTGACTATGATGCTCACTATGATGTTGACTATGATGTTGACTATGACGTCTACTATGATGTTGACTATGATGGTGACTATGATGTTGACAAGGATGTTGACTATGATGCTGACTATGACGTTGACTATGATGTTGACTATGATGCTGACTATGAGGCTTACTATGATTTTGACTATGATGCTGACTATGATGTTGACTATGATACTGACTATGATGTTGACAATGATGTTGACTATGATGTTGACTATGATGCTGACTATGATGTTGACTATGATGCTGACTATGATGTTGACAATGATGTTGACTATGATGTTGACTATGATGTTGACTATGATGCTGACTATGATGTTGACTATGATGTTGACTATGATGCTGACTATGATGTTGACAATGATGCTGACTATGATGTTGACTATGATGCTGTGTTGACTATGATGCTGACTATGATGTTAACTATGATGCTGACTATGATGTTGACTATGATGCTGACTATGATGTTGAAAATGATGCTGACTATGAGGTTGACTATGATAGCTGACTATGATGTTGACTATGATGCTGACTATGATGCTGACTATGATGTTGACTATGATGCTGACTATGATGTTGACAATGATGTTGACTATGATGCTGACTATGATGCTGACTATGATGCAGACTATGATGTTGACTATGATGTTAACTATGATGCTGTGTTGACTATGATGCTGACTATGATGTTGACTATGATGTTGACTATGATGCTGACTATGATGCTGCCTATGATGTTGACTATGATGCTGACTATGATGTTGACTATGATGCTGACTATGATGTTGACTATGATGCTGACTATGATGTTGAAAATGATGCTGACTATGATGCTGACTATGATGTTGACTATGATGTTGAATATGATGCTGACTGTGATGTTGAATATGATGCTGACTGTGATGTTGAATATGATGCTGACTATGATGTTGACGATGACGCTGACTATGATGCTGTGTTGACTATGATGCTGACTATGATGTTGCATATGATGTTGAATATGATGCTGACTATTATGTTGACTATGATGCTGTGTTGACTATGATGTTGACTATGATGTTAGCTATGATGCTGACTATGATGCTGACTATGATGCTGACTATGAGGAGGAAGGGGAAAATAAATGGCGAGAGGTTGATGAAGGGAGCGAGGACACACAGTCAGTACCGGCAGAGGGAGGAGGCAAGAAGCAGGAGGAAACACTAATGGTGTTACGGGAGGGACGGATGACTCAGAGCGAGGGCGTCAGGTGGTGATCTCTGATCACAGTATACAGGGCTAATACCAGCAGAGGACACAAACTGGCGCTGGCACAAAAAAATAACTGTAGCATCGACCCGGTCTCAGCACAACCTGCAAGAACAGTGATCCAGGACCAGGGGGGTTAGTAATTACCTGGTCGGGGTAGCCATGCCCTGTCGCTACGTTCAAACACTGATCCAGAGACAGGTCTAAAGTTTCACACTGAGGCACCAGATCTCACCGCAAGCTACAAATGTTGACCGCACTATGAGGTAAGATGGGAAACAATAACAACCTTAAAGGCATGCTCAAGTCAAGCGGCAACTTATGAAGAGTGGGAAGCCAATATTAATGTAATAGCCGATTAATGAGGCATGATCCCAGCAAGGCCCTGGGAGCTGGGATAGTGGCCTTATGGGTTTGCACAGTCAGACTACTCAACAGTGCATCATAGAGACATTAAAACATTGACCTAAACCTCCGACGGCCAGATGCTCGTAGAACAAAGCTGCTCTCTAATGCAACAGCTTTAAATATGTTTTGGTAACTCTGCGGTGCTGGGGACACACCTACTACCCTTTCACACAGTTACACAATTACTGGGTGGATTATCAGTTTAGGAAGTCACCCGGGGTATAGTGGCACATGCTGAAGATTAGCTGCTATAGCCAGCGTTCAGGGAGCGATTCACAGGAAGAGATCAAACACCACTCCACAGAGAGGAAGCCATTTGAATGTGTGTGTAACGCTTGACAGAGCACTACAGCTCCATCCGATTCGGTCTCCACATTTGTTGAAACAAACTGCTCCACAACAAAAGGGAAATCATTTCCTCCCCGTGTTTTACATGTGCAACCCAGCTGCTGGGAGTCAACTGGAAAACAATGTAGCCGCAGTTAGTTCACAAAGCAAGGGGTAAACGACTCACAAGGCTCTGGACAATATCATCGACACATTATGTAGACAACTTTTGTAAAGCAGCCGCAATAGACCAGCCTTTTCCGGTCTCAGTTTATTATCAAATGACAAAGGCCATAAGCTACCCTCGGACTATAAATATCAGGGCTTTTACAAAAAAGCAGGTTGGCTTGGATTCTATAGCGCTTTTATGTGACTGTTCAAAGCAGCGCTTTAGCCCTGAGCTCATGTTTGAGAAAGATGAGGCAAAAGGTCTCATTCATATTCCATTCTGTGTAAATAATTGAGTTTGTGGCTACAGAAATAGGTCCTGTGCGAGTAACCACGGCTTGGCTTCGTTCTCAATCTTTAATGATTATGTGGCAGAAAGAGCATTTTCCCCCGTCAGGGCCCCTTGGAGAAGCCCACTTTATCAAGACATAAAACACACTTTTGAGACAAGAGACATACCCACGCACGCACGCACACACAGCCAGAACTTCCAAAAAGGACCGTTTTGTCCTCCGTCGGGAACCACTGATAGTCATCACTGACAAGACTGTGCGGCTAAAAACAGCTTTAATGTATCTGCCAAACCTCACTCTCGCTACGCAGCCCAATTACATCCCTCTGCTGTAATTCCTGAGGAATGTGCGGTTCGGAAGTCCGCCGTCTCGCTTTCCCTGAGTTCCTGAAACAACACAAGGTCACCCCGTGCTCCACCCTCTGTCTTACTGCCTCCATATGGACAGGCAGAAGGTGCTGAGGATACGGTAGAAGAAGCATTCCGATTGGTCCCAGAGACACACCGAGCGCCTGTATTCATTGGTTACCAGAAAGTTCAAACACAACATTAGAGCCTTTGAATGGGTCTTGGTAGCTGGTATGTGGAACAACTTTGAAATGCTGGTCCTCTAAGCAGGAACAGAAGATATGTAGAGCGCTGAAAAGCTGGAGAGCAGAGATTGTGGTGGTACACACCACACTAAAGGGGAGATGCTACTATACCCCACACAAGTACAGATGTCTTTAAAGTATTTGCAGCCTAGACCCCAACAAACCCTGTCAAGATGCCTTATGTGGTCAATAACTCACACATAGTGATGGGAAGCCACACAAAAAGACAAAAGGGTAACAGACCGCTTCAAAAGATGCCATGAACTCCAGAACATTCCGAGGAGGTTCGGAAGACTGTAAATCTGTACGTAATGTCCAGGCCCGGGCACTGGCTGGTAGGGTAGGTCATTGTCTGGAATTTTACTAAGCCTTGGTGTTGGATGCATTCTGGGAGACAGCCACGAGGCTCTATTTTCTCTAGAGGATATCCTGGGTCTGGAGTCAGGGAAGTCGGCCATCATTCCAGCCAGCCAATGAATCACTTGATTAAACAAATGATTGTCATCAAAGTCATCAAGCCTCACGCCTCCGGGCTAACCGGCTTAAGCATAGCATGACAATGCCAAGATTAAAAAATAAATTAGCTTTGGCCCAGTCTCTCCGAAATCAGGGATGGGAGAAAACGGAGATATGATATACACACTATCAAAGGTGACAGATTGGGAAAGTGGATTTTCAATGAGGTCACTGGGGGCCAGAATTTGTGGAACGCCATCCACAAAAGTCTTGTTTGTTTTGGAGGCTTTCCTTGAAATGTTCCACCCATTAAGACTTTGCCGTCGTTTCAAAAGGAGAGTGAGGAAATTAGCGTGTCAGTGACATTTGCATTTAAAATCAAAATGGATTCCATCTCACACGGTTCTTTAACGGCTCCTCCCCCCGTTTAATAAAAGTGCCCTCGTTCTCTCTCTCGGTAACGGGAGCGTTTCGGGACACTGGACATGGCTGGACACCTGAGTCAGAGATGGCACCATATCAGGTTTTGTTCAGCTCTATAAATTATACAAGTGTACCATTTTTCATGCTTCTATACCAGCGTGAACAATTTTCCAGTTTATCTACTGGACTATTTGGACAGTGTGTCTGCCACCACTGGCCTGGAGAATCAAACTAAAGCACATCTGAAAAGGGCCTTTCAGTCATGACAGGAGATGCAGGAAGCTGTATACTTGCTTCTAAAAACGCCTAAGATTGAGGATAATAGAATGTAACTATTTTACAAAACACAAAAAGGTTTAAAATGTCTTTGTACAACTGAACCAAATCTGAATTGACGCATTTTTCCGGAGAGAGAGAGAGTAAAACATAGCTGTGCCTTGGAGGGCAATTATTATTTGAAAAACATTTCCCTACGGTACGGTGTACCTAGACAGAGAACTAAAGTACTTCCTGTTTTTCTCAAACTGTTCCTATGACAACCACAACTCTTTGCTGAATATTCATGACTGCTCCATTAAATTCAATGCCAATGAGTAGAAACGTTTACACATGACCTCAGCATTTGGATGAGAGGTGCTATTTCGAAAGCCTCTAAACGAATCTTTACGGAAGTGCCTCAAAACCCTCTGGAATCTGTGGGATTTCTCATGAAAACAACATGAAATTACAGTGTTGCACTGAATCAAGTCAGGGTTTATAATGGAAACACCAGATATTAAAGTGCATTTTTCTGCTTGGCGGAGCACAGTACAGATATCAATTAGGTGCTTTTTTATAACCGATAAAACATGCTCGGAAATATGAGTGAGAACAGACGTGGGAAATGTGGCAAGATGTTTTCCAGCGCATTCTTGGGAGCGGGATGGAAAAATTCAATTGAAGTCACGACTTCTTCATATATCCCCCATTTGCAGATAACACCCCACAGATGAAGCACATTCCCACTCGGATCCTTGTCTATACAGGAGAACAGAGCCAATAGGGAGAAGGAGAGGTTTCACAGGCAGCAGATATACACAACAACCTTGACCACAAACTATGAAACTCTGCGCCAATAAGATTTCTGTAACTTAGTGTGGCGGTCGTGTGCCCAAATCCGAGCAAGGAGATGGAGAGTGTCGGTCAAAGTTTCTGTTTTTAATGAAGTGACATGAGAGTAACTCCGTGCCACATAAAATACGATGTGTACACCGTCACTCTAACGACGTACGCTGAGAGTGATGGTGAAGCATGTTCAGGGAGTGAGTGTTTTAATAAATAAATGAAACCAACATGTAACACAAACAAAGCACAAACATGACCCGGGAACAGAAACAATGACGACTGGGGAAGAAACCTAAGGTTTCTCCATCCGCAGGACGCCGACCAAGATGACGATCCTTTGGATCAGGAGCGGACTGGTCACCTCTGCTGAGGCGCGGGAACCTGTCGATCCAGCTGAGGCGCGGGAGCATGGTGACGTAGAGCTCCGGAGAGAGCACACTTGACAGTACCCCGTCCCCGGCGCGTTCGGCTCCAGCTACAGGACCTGGGAATCTGGAGAGAACTGGTCGCCTCCGCTGAGGCGCAGAAACCTGACATACCGGCTGAGGCGTGAGAGCCTGATGAGCCGGCTGAAACCTCCCGGGTTGCCTCGGTCGAGGCACGGGAACCAGTTCACCCAGCTGAGGCATGGGAGCCTATCGAGCCAGCTGAGGCATGGGAGCCTATCGAGCCAGCTGAGGTATGGGAGCCTATCGAGCCAGCTGAGGCATGGGAGCCTATCGAGCCAGCTGAGGCATGGGAGCCTATCGAGCCAGCTGAGGCATGGGAGCCTATCGAGCCAGCTGAGGCATGGGAATCCGACAAACCGGCTGAGACCTCCCAGGTAGCTCCGGCTCCAACACCTGGACCCGACATCACCTCCAACACAAAAAAAACACTTCCTGATGCTTCCCTTTATTGAGTCGTCATTCTGTAACGATGTACGCCGAGAGTCGGGAAGCAAGTTCAGGGAGTGAGTGTTTTAATAAATAAATGAAACCAACACGTAACACAAACAACGGACAGACATGACCCAGGAACAGGAACAATGACGACTGGGGAAGAAACAAAAGGGAGTGACATATAAAGGGCAGGTAATCAAGGAGGTGATGGAGTCCAGGTGAGTGTCATTGTGTGCAGATGCGTGTAACGATGGTGACAGGTGTGCGCCATAACGAGCAGCCTGGTGACCAAGAGGCCAGAGAGGGAGCACACACGTGACAATCACATACAATTTTGAGGTTTCATCTGACCTCACTCAAAACAACGATCGAATGCGTTGCATGACAATAAGTCCAAATTGCGTTCCAAATATCAACGGGAGATAAGAGCATGCAATTGAATTTTTGGATCATTCATTTGTCATTTCATTGGAATGATTCAAAGCAGAAATGGCTTTTTTGACCCAATACAATGGGTATTTCTCTTGGCAACTGAGACTTACTGGGGATAGTGTTAGGCAGATGTGGGATCATGTGCTCAGGCCAAACACTTAACTCTCATTACTGTCCTAACTAGCCTAATCCAGCGCCATCCTGCTCCGGCACATAGGTCTGCCCCCCCCCCCCCCCACCCCCAAGTCAGACATCCTCAAGCATTCCTAGCAGTAAAGCACCAGACAGAAGGAGCCCCCTTCGCCAAAAGGGAGACCAAATTCACACTCTCCTCTTCATTTAAAGTGTAACCAGGCTGCAGGCATGGTAGTACAGGAAGGAAGCAGACAGGTTAAACACAGGGTCTTTTCCCTGCTTTCCTTTTCTTCGTCACAACCACAGAACCTCCACCACAATCCTCTGAAGGAACTTTTCATTTGCTAAGCTAATTAAGGGGAGAGAGAGAGAGAGAGAGAGAGAGAGAGAGAGAGAGAGAGAGAGAGATGGGCTGCTTTATAAACAGTTGCTGTTTTCAACAAAAACTTGACATCCACGTTAAGAAAGGTGGGGAGTCACTAGTTTGTCAAATTGTGGCTCCTTACTGTCTACACATGCACGGTGGCAGGGGCCAAAGTTAAACCATGTGTGCTGCCTCTCCCTAATGTGTTTCCCCAAGCCTAGAAGGCTGGACTTTGTCTTTAATAAAGACAAACAAATACACACACACACACACAACCTCAGCCTCATGAAAAATCCCTTCCAAAAAGTCAAGAGAAGAGAGGGTGGGGGGGGGGAAAGCTGTTCCTTTCAAACAAACGCACACACGTCCTGCAGATGTCCGCGAAGCGTACACAAACACTCCCTTCTTGAGTGTCAGCAAAGCAGAGCGTTGGTGCTGCATCTCCCGTCTTAAAAAACAACAACATTCTTTTCAGCTGTCTCAATATGGAATAATAATGCAACTGTTCTCAGGGTAACTTAAGACGCAGCGGTAATGACAAACAGCGTCTTAGCCTTGGGGGTGGGGTCGACAAAGCAGGGCTGCGTGCGTGGCTGATGACAAAAGAAGAGCGCATGGGGACAGATGCTTTCCTTCAGAGGCCCAAGGAGCCCGGGCCTGCAGAGTCCATTAGAGATTGCATAACGCTTGGCAGATAGGGAGATTGAAAATGCTAACTTTGAAGGGTAACACCCCTCACCCCGTTTGACCTAAAATCATGAAATTAGGTACATAGGTCCCTCTCCTTACAAGGAACAAATGTCTCGGGGACCCATAAGGTCAGCCATGATGGATTTTCCGCCATTTAGAATTTTGGGCTAAACTTTTAAAACGCTACTCTTCTGGCAAC
Organism: Oncorhynchus clarkii lewisi; assembly: GCF_045791955.1. Lineage (NCBI taxonomy): Eukaryota > Metazoa > Chordata > Actinopteri > Salmoniformes > Salmonidae > Oncorhynchus > Oncorhynchus clarkii. The sequence continues at coordinate 35,409,254 of NC_092178.1, read as the reverse complement.
GAATGACCGATCTGCACGAAACTTGAAGTGTGGCATCATAGACAAAAGGTCTCTCGATGCAATATTTTTCCAACTAGTACCTAAAACCACAGGGCCACTATTGACCAATAAACATTCACGTGGTGTTGGTCTGGCACATAAATCAGTCAATGATATTCATATTGTAACAACACAGTTGTAAACACTATAACTGGCGCTATAACGGGACAAAATGTATATTTTCGACTCCGAGTGATGACATTTGGCTCACATGCTCAGGGATAGGAGTCGAGCTAACCCACGCGATATCACAGACACCGCTGGCCTGATTTTGACAAAACTTGGGTGAATGATGAGTCTTGCCATAGAGATCTGGCATTTACAAAATTACACTGATTGGCCCAACGGGGGCGCTGCATCATTTGTGGGGGGCGACATGTTTACTGTTCATTCTTGTTTGTTCAATATTTCTTAAATGATAGATGATGCACTTTTTTTTTTTTTTTTACAAAAGGAGGATGGGATAAAGCCCTCTTATAGTCACTTTAAAAGAGACTGCGAGTCGGGTTCTAAAACTGCGCAGAGTTGGGGTGTACAGCTATTCAGGTCAGAACATTCAGAGAAGTTGCAAGAATCTACAGGTATATCAATAAAGTTGGTTGAAAATTGTATACCGTATCTAGAGGAATAGGAAATGGGAAAAGGCTTGGCATCGGTGGTTCTGGGCCTGCTAGTGAACGCAGTTTGTGTATTGATGTTGCTATTGTCTTCTTTAATACAGAAGCCAAAGACAGCCTCAGGTGTGGAGCTTGGCAGGAGTGTGGGGTGATCCAGCGGTCAGCTAGCAACCTGTGCTACTCGGGCACAACATTACTTCAAATCAGTGAACACAGAACAAATTAGGTGCTGTGTAGTTCTACCCATGGATACATCTCCCCTGACCTCGTTGTTTTACGTTCCAGTGTTATTTAAGGGCACGGGATCATAAAGCATACCATGCACATCTATAAACACATCATAAACATTGCTTTATTGCTACATAGCATTATTGCAACGTAATGTAAGTAAGCATGCATTTATGGTGTGCTTATAGATGTGTAAATCCTTATGATATACAGTTTGTAAACAATCACATATTTTGTTATATACAAAGTGTCTAGATAACCTCAAAAGTGGAATGGAATGTTTGTGTTTTTCCCACTTATTTTCCTTGAATGTCCCGAGATTCATTGGCCAATTCCATTTTTTGAGTTATTCTTTTGAGGTCCTGCATCAGACACTGAGACAGTGCTACCCTCACATAAATCATCAATTTGAAAGGAGGTGAGCACCCACGCTTCCCACCAATACCTGACAAAAATTGACATGCTCCCACATCTGGCAACTAGCGGGAACCCAAAACATAGCTAGGGCCCAACCTTCTTCGCATCCGGGTTACAGGAAATGAAAACTGGGAGAAAAAAAATCCCAGCGGGCATTATAAATCACCTTCGACTACGGTTCTGTCCAAATTGACACACTATTCCCTATACGTAGTGCACTACTTTTGATGAGGGCCCATGGAGCTCTGGTCGAAAGTAGTGCACTATACACGGAATAGGTTGCCATTTAGTCCCATGTTGCTCAGTTGGTAGAGCATGGCACTTGCAACGCCAGGGTTGTGTGTTCAATTCCCGTGTGGGACCAATATGAAAATGTATGCACTCATTACTGTAAGTTGCTCTGGATAAGAGCATCTGCTAAAGGACAAAAATGTTAATGTAAATAGACAATTTGGGACGAAGACCCCAGCTGAAATGTCTTATCTGAAGGGTACAGTAATAACTGTGCTTGAAGGAGTGTGGTAATTAACTGCAGGTTGGCATTTTTTGTTATGAATCTTGCCCTGTAGGCAGCTCTGTAGAGTAGCTGGCACAGTCACAAAGTCATAAAATCTGTTTTTAAACATAACCCTAACCTTAACCACACTGCTAACCCTGATGCCTAACCTTGAATTAAGACCAACAAGCTAATTTCCCCACAGGAATTTAAACAATAGAGCCAATTTTGACTTTGCAGCTGGCACATCTAGCGGAATTCGCTCAGTTCTTCCTCCAGGGCAAGATTCATGACAATAAACGTCAACCTTATAATTAACACATAGATTTGCCTGGTGGTTATCAGCCAAACCACTTGATTGCCATGTCAACAGGGGTGCCAACATTGAGAATCAATGTCACGGGTCGAGTTTCATTGAGGCGGATATACGCCTCTCACTGCTGCAGGGTACACACAGATAGAGAGAAGCGATAGATTGATAGGGGGAGAGAGAAGGAGGGGGTTTATGATAGTCAAACATACATGGTGCTGTTGCAATGTATGTGTGTCGTTGCCATGCCCACAAAGCCATGGATCAGACCTTGGTAGGCTACAGCCCAAAGGACCAAGGGGTCAAAGAAAATGACAGGTTGAGGGGCTCTCTTCACAACTGCCTGATGACTATGTTCTTCAAAACAACAAAAATACAAAGTAACATGGCCACTTCTGTGTTTTTGTGAGCTTTGACTTTCTCTCCAATAGTATCCAATGGAGGGAGACCCTATGAGTCAAGCAGACACAAGGGCTTCTGGATCTGAGGCTCATCTGTTAAAAACATGCCCTCTGGGGGTGACTTCATGCAAAACAATGACTTGTTAAAACAGCTAATTGGACAACCATTCCGAGAGGAACGGAGCCAAGTGACAAGACCTGTAAAGCCACAGAGAAAGCAGTGGGACACTTTGAATGAGAGTTCAGTTATAGCACCAAATACATGGAAGACACAAATGCTCAATTATATTTTTCCAAGTCCATTCCAGCATTCTAGACAATTTGTGGGATAATCAGTGGGCCCCAATTATATTACCAAACATGAGGATATAGAAACAGCATGATCACATAATAGTAAGTTTGGATATCTATAATAAAACAAATTCCATACATGTCTCTAATATGTTTGGCTCTCATGCTGACTTTCCACTGTAACACCAGTGTTACACTTAAGCAATAAGGCCCAAGGGGGTGTGGTCCAAGGCCAACATACTAAGTCTAAGGGCTGTTTTGAGCACGATGCAATGCTGAGTGCCTGGATTACAGCCCTTGGCCGTGGTATATTGGTCATATAGCACAAACCCCTGAGGGGCCTTATTGCTATCGCAATCTGGTTACCAATGTAATTAGAAGAGTAAAAATACATATTTTGTCATACCCGTGGTACCAAGGCTTTAAGCCAATCAATATTCAGGGCTCGAACCCCCCCAGTTTATAACAGTGTATAACACCCTTATGTTGCAATAGGGAAATTGTGTTTTGAGGACTAGTGAAGAGCAGCATCAACAGCATCGGCGTCATCAAAACAGTACGTCTTGTGTGAGGTGTTAAAGTTCACAGTTAGCTACTGTTATCTAAATGCCAGCTGAAAAGTACCAGTGGCCTGGCTTTGGCCCCACGCCGGAGCCATGGTCCAATGAGACACGGATAGAGCCCGTGTAGACGGGAACAGACAAGTCTGAGCCTTTTGGGCAATACACTAGGTAAACAACCTATTGTTACACTGCCATAAACAACTTATTTAGCTCTCACTGAAGTCTTTGTGAGCATTATAGTAGCTTATTGGGTTGCCTGGAGTTGTGTCTCACTCTCACCAAAACGGTCAACTGAGCTGGGCACATAACGGAACATAACGTAGCATAAGGATGTATATAACTAGGTTATACTTTCCTGGTTTAGTGTTTGAGTAGGCTAGGCACGTTTACGCAGCCAAAATGATTTTTGGAAAGGCTGCATGCAGCAATAGCGTTTATTTGCATTTCACAATAATAACCTATGAATTGGCCATTACATCTAAACGACAAAAAGCTTCGTAAATGGAACCAGGCTGGGTTTTATGAACTCCAAAGGCCAACTGATAACAGGTAACGTTAGCTTATAATAAGCAGTGATTTGTAAAAATAAAATAAAATTGTCATTTCCATCCAGAAAGGTTTCCTCTATTTTTGACCAGCAACCTGCCACGTACGTAGAAATGATAGTTTCGGGAAGATGTTCAAATACAGAAATTAAACTAGACAAATTGTAAAAAAAAAAATGAAAAGAAAATGTATCTCTTCAAAGCAAACTCTGAACGTTGAAACATAGACAAACTTGACCGGTCAAAAAAAAAATGTAACATTGACTACAGTTCAAGTAATAGCTCTGTCCGGAATTAAACTCGCATTGCAATATGACCGGCTACAATGTGTCACATTCAGGACAACAATGGGCTACAGTCACAATTGCTTCAAGTGCGTTACGGTATAACATACAAGTGTGAGTGGTCCCAGATTCAACGTTGTTTCCCCCCCATTCTAACGTTACCCCGCAAGCAAATCGATATGGTTCACTTTTTTAAAAACTTACCCTTTCCCCCGAGAGAAAGGCCGTCATGCCGAGGGTCAAAATTATCCAAATGTTCCTCATTATTCCTTCAGTGAAATGTGTAGATACAGCCAAAATACCAAATCGTCTTCCTTCTCTCCCTTCCCTCTTCTGTTTGCGACTATCCCCCTCTCCCCTTGCACCCTCGCTCCGGTCCTTTGCGTTTCTCTCACTCTAAGAGTGGAACACCGGATACGTGTTGCGTTTTCTTATTCCGCCACGCACTTTTTCCCTACCAAAATATATATGTATATATTTTGAGTCAAATTGCTGCGTAGGACATTTGACTTGGTTGTTTCACAGTTGAATCCGGACTTCTGTTCACTTATAGTACAGTTCCGTTAAACTCGCTACGATTCGGCCATTTCACACTTCACAGAAAGTCAACAGTATGCAGAGAGAGAGAGTCGGGAAGAAAACACAAGGACAGATAGTGCAATGATTGACAGTTACTCCGACCATATGGGTGCATCGTTCAAGCCAAGAGCATTGCCTATCTGTATATCACTACAACGCACTGCCATCAAATGAAATGTCCTATTGCTTGCATCTAGATGTACTTTATTGACGTTTCTGTCATTTAGCAGGCGCGTGTATCCAGAGAGACTTTCAGTAGTGAGCGCATATTCTTTTAAGTCCAAGTGCCAAATGGGTATCGAACCCACAACTGTAGCATTGCAAGCACCAAGTTCTATCAACTGAGCTACACGGGGACATGATACACTTAGAATATCACTTAATAGCTCACATAATGATAAAATATTGATTCATGTTCCAGAAAAGTACAGTTACCATTAGTCAACTATAATATAATGTATCATCTTAAATTGTGGGTTATAATTATCTGCATTTTTTAAATCACTGCAGTCATGTCGTCAGGCCTTATCGTTCCCCTTTAACAAAGTATTACTTTACTGAAATGACTGTGACAGCTTGAAATTATAATTGTGCTACTAACTGTTTTTCCTGATGGCCTCGATAGTCAGTCCAGTAGAGGATCATTTTAAGAAATGTTCCAGTCTGTCCATTTCTATGGTTAATTTCCATGCAAAGTCTCCCCCTGCTGGTATAATTCACTCCTAAAGAGATATGAAATGGGATCCAGTTTCAGTAGGCCTACGGTATGAATCATACAATCATATCAAGCATAAATGACAGTATTTGAATCTTGAATGAGCACTTTGTTTCAATTGTTTGACATTCTCATACTGTGAATGGCAAACATGGCTTCTAACTTACAAGTAACCATGCATTCATACTTTTAATCAGACTATATGCTTGTATATTGCCTTTCTCGCACAAATCAAATCCAATTTGATTTGTCACGTGTGCAGAATACAACGGGTGTAGATTTTACAGTGAAATGTTTGCTTACGAGTCCTTCCCAACGAGTAAAACTTGTTTGTATAAAAATAGTAACCCAAGGAATAAAATACACAAGAATAAAGCTATATACAGGGGTTGTTTAACATGATTTTTGAATGACTACCTCATCTCTGTACCCCGCACATACAATTATCTGTAAGGTCCCCCAGTCGAGCAGTGAATTTCAAACACAGATTCAACCACAAAGACCAATGCCTCGCAAAGAAGAGCACCTATTGGTAGATGGGTAAAAAATAAAACAAGCAGACAATAAATATCCTTTTGAACACGGTGAAGTTATTAATTACACTTTGGGTGGTATATCAATACACCTAGTCACTACAAAGATACAGGCGTCCTTCCTAACTCAGTTGCCGGAGAGAAAGGAAACCGCTCAGGGATTTCACCATGAGGCCAATGTTGACTTTAAAACTGTTAATGCCTGTGATAGGAGAAAAATGAGGATGGCTCAAAAACATTGTAGTTACTCCACAATGCTAACCTAATTGACAATGTGAAAAGAAGGAAGACTGTACAGAAACCAATATTCCAAAACATGCATCCTTTTTGCAAAAAGGCACTATAGAAATACTGCAAAAAATGTGGCAAAGCAATTCACTTTTTGTCCTGAATACAAAATTATTGATTGTTCAGGGAAGAGTACCACTCTCCATATTTTCAAGTATAGTGGTGGCTGCATCATGTTATGGGTATGCTTGTAATTGTTAAGGACTGGAGAGTTTTTCAGGATAAAAAAGTTAGTGAATGGAGCTAAGCACAGGCAAAATCCTAGAGGAAAACCTGGTTCAGTCTGCTTTCCATCAGACACTAGGAAATTAATTCACATTTCAGCAGGACAATAACATAAAACACAAGGCCAAATCTACACTGGAGTTGCTTACCAAGAACACGGGAATGTTCCTGAGTGGCCAAGTTACAGTTTTGACTTAAATCTGCTTGAACATCTATGGCAAGACCTGAAAATGGTTGTCTAGCAATGATCAACAACCAATTTGTCAGCACTTGAAGAATTTTGGAAAGAATAATGGTCAAATGTTACACAATCCAGATGTGGAAAACTCTTAGAGACTTACCCAGAAAGAATCACAGCAGTAATCACTGCCAAAGGGGATTCTTATCTAATCAAGATATATTAATGTTTACGTTTTCATAAATGTTTTACCCACTTTGACATAGACAGAGTATTTTGTGCAGATCGTTGACAAAATACATGACAATTAAATCCATTTAAATCCCACTTTGTAACACAACAAAATTAGGAAGAAGTCAAGGTGTGTGAATACTTTCTGAGGGCACTGGATTCAGTCTTGTTAGTGTGCATAGAGTCAATGCAAGATAGGGTCCATGTAGATAGTCTGTGTAACCTTTTAATTTACATTTTTAGAAGCCTTATGGCTTGGGGGTAGAAACCGTCTCGGAGCCTGTTGGTCTGAGAGCCAATGCTCCTGTACCGTTTGCCGGATAGCAGCAGAGTGAACAGTCTGTGGCTTGCTGGCTGAAGTATTTGGCCATTTTTCGGGCCTTCCTCTGACACTGTCGGATATCGAGGTCCTGGATGGCAGGAAGCTCAGCCCCAGTGATGTTCTGGACTGTCCGAACCACCCTCTGTATCGATTTGCAGTCGAGGGTGGTGCATTTGCCATACCAAGTGGTGATGCAGCCAGTCAAGATGCTCTTGATGGTGCAGCTGTAGAGCTCTTTGAGGATCTGAGGGCCCATGCCAAATCTTTGCAGCCGTCTGAGGGAGAAGAGGTGCGGTCGTGCCCTCTTCATGACTGTGCAGGTGTGTGTGGACCATGTTAAGTCCTTAGTGATGTGGACGTCTCTGACCTCCTCCCAGTAGGCTGTGATCAGGCTTACCACCGTCATGTTGTCAGCAAACTTGATGATGGTGTTGGGAGTCATGCGTGGCCACACAGTCGTGGGTGAACAGGGAGTACAGAAGAGGAGAGGCAGTGTGAAGTGCAAAAGAGATTGCGTCATTTGTGGATCTGTTGGGGCAGTATGTGAAATGGAGTGGGTCCAGGGTGTCTGGGATGATGGTGTTGATGTGTGTCATGACCAGCCTTTCAAAGCATTTAGGCAGGTTACCTTGGAATTCTTGGGAACAGGGACAATGGTGGTCAGCTTGAAACATGTTGGGATTACCGTCTGGGACAACAGAAGCCATGTCACCTTGCTGCCAGACTTTTCTCTCAGCTCAGTCTCACTATCGGTTGAGAAAGGACACTGGCAAACTTCTGAGGAGGATTTCTGCATAACACTGTTTAAATTAGGAGTACAATAGACCTATACCCTTTCGTAGTCAGCACTGTATAACCCTCAACTTTATGAAACACAGTTTTCCTCTTTCCTAATCACGAGCAGGGTGCTCTGCTTTTGGTCGTCCGCTTCAAACAGAAATCCCTTAGCATCCCCTGTCATTGTTGAATATGGATTGTAATTACAGGCATGACTAGTCCTTTACAAGAGGTGACATGCGTCAACTGCAAACTATTTCAGAGAGCATAGACTTTAGGACCGCAACGTTCTGAAGAGCAGAGCAAGGGCCTAATGCATGGAGAATAGAGGAGGCTTTGTGGGAATTTATTGAACTATGAGTCAGAAACTTTTAGTGAGTATAGTTCCAAGTTGGGTGGTGTTGTTCTTTTAGTGAGTATAGTTCCAAGTTGGGTGGTGTTGTTCTTTTAGTGAGTATAGTTCCAAGTTGGGTGGTGTTGTTCTTGAATGTGGTTGTGCTTTTTATAGCAAGACGAAACCAATACATTAGGTATCAGGACAAAGATATTTTATGGTGAAAGGTTAACTACACCATCAACTCTGAGTGAGTATATTTAACTCATAATAATGCTTACCAGAATTGACCAACTTAGGGTTATCTTTTTTTGATAACTTTGCATACGGCCTTGCAACTATTAACTTAGGTTTATATTTTTTGATAACTTTGCATACGGCCTTGCAACTATTAACTTAGGTTTATCTTTTTTGATAACTTTGCATACGGCCTTGCAACTATTAACTTAGGTTTATATTTTTTGATAACTTTGCATATGGCCATGCAACTATTTGGCCCACAAGTTGAATGGCCACACTGCCTTAGTACCTATACCATGTGTCATTTTTCTCTCTACTACTATCTCAATAAAACTGATCATCTTTGATAACCACTATGTCATTACTTAGCTATACGTGGTATCTGCAGATAACGGTCTGGAAACAATGACTGAATTGTAATAATTAAAAGGCCCCTGTTCCCACAGTATCTGTGTAACTTAATATAAAGTGTGACCCTGTATCTCCTTCCCCTTGCTTACTTCTTAAGGGAATCTTCTGTGTTCAGAGTCTGGAGCATGGCGCAACCTAGCCATTGCCAAGGGTGGTGGAATGAAATCTATAGGGGGATTTGGCTCCTGCCATCATGCCCTCCTGGTCGGATCCAGCCCGTGTAAAGGAGGGTCCATGGAGGGATAACCCTCCAGCCTCCCTCCAGCGGCCCCTTCCATCCCTGCACCCTGTGTCCCATCCCCCAGTCTCCAGAGCAGGCTTAGCTCTTGCTCTGGCATCCCAGATTACCCAGCCAATTAGAGTGAAGGCAAAGCCCCTTCTGCCACAGTGGCTGGTGCAGTCGCAGCATGCTGAGAAGCTATGGCCCTGTGTTATACGAGGATAGGACACAGGCAGCACTGACTGGTAGACATGCAAGTCACCCTGGGGGAAAGAGTCATGGCAGCTGTCTTACGTCAAATGGATATAATGTATAAGTCAGTATGAAAGACGCAGGATTTACATACTGTAGCATGAGATTTACTTAGCAGTTATACATTTTATGGAGGATAGTGATGCATTGAATACATGCCATGGTATTTTGTGATCATTATATATGCTTTGAAACTGAACCATATACAATGATGGATTGATTGTACAGTAATACTGAAAGAGGAAATCATATTTCGTTATATCTCAAACAACAGCACCACCTGGTGGCAAATAATAATAGTTCCGAACATCCAAACGCATTTAGACAGTCTACTGGGGAAAACCGTAAACAGGATATAAAAATTATATTTCAAGTGATAGCCCAGAGGCAAAAGTCTTAAATGTTGAGAAAAATAATACAAAAATAAACCTGCAGGCATATGTTTGGGAAAAAGCAGCTATTGTCTGTATTTTTCTCCGCCTCGGTTCAAGGCTACAATGTGAAACTCAACACACACACACAGTAGCAGTGTGTGGGTAAAATCTCTGGGTTAAGCCTAGCCAGGAAAAAAAGCCATAATATTTTTTACAACCTGTTATGATAATTGCGTATTTTCCTCTATAACCCACTGTGATATATATAAGGCCGAGACAACAAGAAGAGAACAGTCACACAGTGGGCAGAATCATTGGTGGAAAAAGTACACAACTGTCAAGATACCTTAATAGAAAATGACTCAAGTAAAAGTGAAAGTAAAAGTCTAAAAGTATTTGGCTTTAAATGTACTTAAGTATCAAAGTAATAGTAAAAGTATAAATCATTTCAAACTCCTTATATTAAGCAAACCAAATGGCACAATGTTCTTGTTTTGTTCATTAATCAATAGCCAGGTGCAAATTTCTGTTCTGCTGAGCGCAAAATTGAACGTTGAACTCTGTGCAACTTCCAGCGTGCCTTTACTATGAACACTGAGGCTGTACCCACTTTAGGTTAGAGTTTTAACAGTGGCCAAGTAGGCTACTGTGGTTATTTGATCCTAATGTAGACCTACCAGAGTGACCTACCACCAAAAACAATGGAGAAAATGCATCCTATAACACTTTAACATGGAAATATCTGTTCTATCATTCGGCCTACAGTAGCAGCCATTGTGTGGTGTTCAACGTAGACCTACATTCCATGAGACTTTTGTAAACAACATGCAGGGCTTGACATTAACCTGTTTATCCACTTCACCTTCAAACAAGGTGACTGAAAATGTTGTTTTGTTTTGTGATGCAAGAAACCACTTTACAAAATAAAATGCATTATTATTCCCATACCATTATTACAGAGAATAGGTCAAATTATAATACCCTCTGCCTATTGGTTACTTAGCTTATGCAAGCCTGTCTCAAAATACAACACTGCCCCTTTAAGACAAAAAAATGCTCTTTACCTGACTTGCTTTTAAAAGATTTCTAGAAATGTACACGTTTTGTGCTCTTGTAGGAAGCAATCACTCCCCTATTGCTGACTACAAATGTTCTATAATTGGACTCACTAAGTAGCAAAGGATATGAACAAAATGTGCACACCTGGCTACATGCAGCTCTCACTTTGATCTCAAAACAAGCACATCTACTCACGACCACTCATGCTTTAAACACAGTCCAGTTCAAAGTGAATGGCACAGATCCATATATGGCAAGGATCTATTTGCATATAGGCCTACTGCAGCTCTGATTGTTTATGCGGCACCGGTCTATGTAGAATACGGGCTGAGTTGTCCATGTCAATGCAATAGAATCCTACTCCGATGCGTTCTGCCTACAACAAAATATCTTGCATAGTTAGTTTTGTTTCGGTAAGTTGCATTGAAAGTGACTAATATTGCATTGATTCTATCACAATTGCCACAGTAAAGGGAAACTTTGATAGTGTTAACAGAGAAAACACTAGAACAGTGGTCACCAACTTCAAGATCACTTTTTGAGTCAACTTAAAAAATGGAAGCCTATGCAACATTAACCAATTAAAAACAGTGCTCTAGCAATGAGGTTTGTGCAGTCAGCTATAGGCCCAATACATTATCACTGCATATTGTCTTTGCTTGAATTGCCCTGCCTCTGCATTGTTGTTCAGAACATTTAAAAACATTATATTTCAACATTTGAGGTAGGCTATATGATCACACCGGTAATAGATCCCTTGTTTTATTTGTGAGGCATAGCTGAGTGAGCAAACATTTAAATAATTAGCTTTGATTTTACTGGGCTGATGGTCAAGCTCAGCGGAGGGAGAGAGCAGCAGACTGAGGTGATTATTTCGACCTCAAGCACAAATTCATGTTGTTACTCCTATGAACAGAGAAAGTGAAATATTCCTTGATGTTAAAAAAAAGACCCAAGCTGCTAATAATAACAACAACAACGCAAGCCTATAGACACACTTTCATACTCATTCATTACTGCTGCAGTACTTGTTGTAGTGCTGAGTGGGAAAAGGAAGGACGTGCCTTTTAGGACTTATAAAAGTGTTGAATACAGCGTGTTGACAGTGCTGGGCAGTGGAGGCTCCTCAGAGGAGGAAGGGGAGGACCAATGAACGTTTTTCAATTAAGATCTACAGTAGCCTCAGCAGCACTCTGTAAGGTAGCACCATGTTTTAGCCAAAGGACAAAACCTAGGAGGCTCATGGTTCTCACCCCCTTCCAAAGACTTACACAGTAATTATGACAACTTCTGGAGGATGTCCCCCAATCTTTCAGAGCCCTTGCAGCGTGAACTGATGGTGTCCAACCAATCAAAGGATCAGAGAATGAATCTAGTACTGAAAGCATAAGCTACAGCTAGCTAACACTGCAGTGCATACAACGTGGTGAGTAGTTGACACAAAACAGTTTTTAACAAATTAATTTCTTCCAAAATTAAGAAGAAGCAAGAGAGCGAGAACGAGAAAGAGAGGCAGAGAGAGAGAGAAAGCTAGCTATATTTGGTTGTATTTTTTTCCCCACTTAGCTAGCGAATGCAACTACCTAGTTTACTCAAATACCCAGCTCAAACAGAGAGGGATGCTATGTTAGCTAGCAGCTGGCTATGGCTATCCAACACTGGACCTCTTCCAAGTCAAAGTAAGCTTTTGGTGGTATTAATTTATTGCCACCGGTCTAACTGCTAAACTGCTTTCTGACTGTACACTGTGTTGCATGATTGTAGGTGGTTTACCAACGCGTTAGTTCTGGTATGTTGACTATGTTGTGACAAAGATGTAGGCTGTGTGTAGCAGTTACAGGGCATGATATGGTTTGGCTTGGAAAGGTTTTTTCGCCTGGTCACACAGCTAATGTGTTGTGCACTGAAGTCCACAAGGAAAGGGAAAAGGTGAGAGGAGAGCCCGTAGACAGTTGAGAGAAGGAATTATGTGTACAACATGCAAAGTGATCATGCTGTTTTTATGTGGCTGCTATGAAAGTGAACTGTATTCGGGGGTGTATTCATTCTGTCGATTCTGTTGAAAAACATTTCTTAAACGAAAGCAAATGGAACGAAACGGGGATAAACATACCTGAATTTGTCCAATAGAAACTCTTGTTTGCAACTGTTGGACTAATGATTACACCCTAGATCAGCTAGATGCAGGCAAGAGTGTGCAAGGCGGTATTGAATGTGTCACTGTCTGTCACCTTGATTACTCAAAATTCGCTCGATATGGGCACCTACGTTATAAACTTTCATTCATAGACTAGGTTGTAGCAACCTCATGATGGGTACAGGGAAAAGTAGTAGCATAAAACCAGCTGTGCTACATTGAGCTAGGTGAATGGAATAATGAATGTCCATGGTACTGGAGTGTGTGTGTGTGTGTGTGTGTGTGTGTGTGTGTGTGTGTGTGTGTGTGTGTGTGTGTGTGTGTGTGTGTGTGTGTGTGTGTGTGTGTGTGTGCGCGCGCACAAGTAGAAAAAACATGTTGATTCACCCTACTTGTAGAGGAACGCCTATGCAATCTTCCTCTCTGTCATACAGTAGCCGACCTACTTTTAGTCTTTGTTGTCCTAGACTAGGCTACCAGGCTAAAAGGCATGCCAGCAAGCCTAACCTAATTTCATGGCCGACGATGAGCCAACTCGTTCACGTTAGCCTAATATATCTAGTTGCATGTTGAACTTCCATCCTCTCAGGCCAGGGGCACAATGTATCCCCCCAGAGACTTTATGGTTGGATCAGAATTGCCGTTATAATCATTGGCTGGTACACCAAGTCCACAAGTCCAAATCCCTATCTCCATCCATGGCTAATTTAGGAAAGGGACGATTTTATCTAACTAGCTAGCCACCGGAGGACAACTTCACAACGAGATGGAACAATTTGTAAAAATTCTATCAGTGCTTTTGATGCAATATGATTTGTGTGAAGTTAAATAAAAAATGGCTTCACTTGACACTTTTGTTTGGTGCGCCAGGACCATTCACAGTAGAGCTCACTCAGTTTAGCTCAACACTGATTGGCTATAATTTTATTGAAACATTATCAAGGGAGTCCAAATGCTTCCTGGCTTCTCTTGCTAATGAATTCAATGCTACAGGCGGCAACAATGTCATACTCTTTTTGGCCAGACATACTGAGACAGAGGGATGCTGTTTCGCTCAGTTGGATGCTTTCTCTGGTGAGATACATTCAGCCACTTGCGAATTGAAGGACAATTATGAAACACAAAGATCATAAATACGCGCCACTGCACACAAACACACACGCAGACACACAAACGCGCACATACTATCACTCTGTGTCTGAGGGCACACTGTCACGTAGAGTAGGCCAGAAGGCTAAACTGAAAAACCTAACCTCCATCAAATAAAAAGATGGCGGCGCCGCAAAAGTACTTCTGTGCTTCTGGGTGTTTATTTACATAGTGAATACGGAAGAAAAACAACAGTACTGCCATCCAAAGTATCCATTATGGGGCAGCTATAAAAAATGTAATTAAAATAACAATGCTGCCCCATCAATAGCTCAATCCAAAATGGTCCCCCCCTTGAACTGAATGGGAAGCCCCTCCCATGAGAGCATACCCAGCACTAATTAATTAAGCAATTACCTTCATCAAAGCTTACATTTCCCACTCAGCTAAACATCATGAATGATATACATTGCAACACGTTTCTCATGATACAATATACCAATATAACATTTACAAAATCCCATCCCTACTGACATGGAGTCTTCCAATAAGCTCATTCACATGAACGAGCCATTCGGGACAGGCACTACAAAGCCAGCCCGATTACCGTACCTCTGGTCCTTATCCCAGCATACCCGGAAGCTACAGAGATGGAGAGAGAGGAACAGAACCAAACAAACAGCGCGCTCATCCATAACATTGATAAGTACAATAAACGTTGCTTAAATTAAACATGAACGCTTGTCTGTATATTCTTTATGCCATGAACTGTTACTGACGGGAGGAAAGAATAAAGTGTGAAATGTATGTACTAAGAGAGTTAACGTCTCTATCTTAGTACATACAACTCTCATTGTTAATGTAGCTAATAACGGAGCAGGGAGGCGCGATTAATGTGTGTGTGTGTTGGTGTACTGACGGACTTCTCCGTCACACACTCCCTCTGTGGGGGCCCGTGAGGCGACTGTATTGGCACGGCTGAGGCTGCTGCGTTGAAGGTGTTCTTACTGCTTCTAACATGGACGCCGGGGTCTTCATCGTCATCATCCTCTTCCCCCTCCTCGTTGTTGGCTCCCTTGTGCATGAGGGTGGTGCAGCTGAACTGGCTCAGAGGCTTCCCTAGAAACCCAAAGCTAGGAAAACAGATATTAAAGTTCACACATAACAGACATAAGTTCAGGGGTGTGGCAATACAGTGCATTTGGAAAGTATTCCCTTTGGCACATTTTGCCTTATACTAAAATGAATGTAATTTTTTCCCCCCCTAATCAATCTCCCATAATCTCCCAAACACAATACCCCATAATGACAAAGCGACAACAGGTTTTACATTTTTTTTGCAAATGTATCCAAAATAAAAAACAGAAATACCTTATTTACAGATTTTGCTATGAGACACAAAATTGAGCTCAGGTGCATCCTGTTTCCATTGATCAGCCTTGAAATGCTTCTACAACTTGATTGGGGTCCACCTGTGGTAAATTCAATTGATTGGACATGGTTTGGAAAGGCACACACCTGTCTATATAAGGTTGACACAGTTGACAGTGCATGTCAGAGCAAAAACCAAGCCATGAGGTTGAAATAATTGTCCGTAGAGCTCCAAGACAGGGTTGTGTCGAGGCACAGATCTGGGGAAGGATACCAAAACATTTCTGCTGCATTAAAGGTCCCAAAGAACACAGTGGCCTCCATCATTCTTAAATGGAACCACCAAGACTCTTCCTAGAGCTGGTCGCCCGGCCAAGCTAAGCAATCGGGGGAGAAGGGCCTTGGTCAGGGAGGTGACCAAGAACCCAATGGTCACTCTGACAGAGCTCCAGAGTTCATCTGTGGAGATGGGGGAACCTTCCAGAAGGACAACCATTTTGGTAGAATTGCCAAACGGAAGCCACTCCTCAGTAAAAGGCAAATGACAACCCACTTAGAGTTTGCCAAAAGGCATCTAAAGGACTCACAGACCATGAGAAACAATATTCTCTGGTCTGGAAAAACCAAGATTGAAGTTTTTGGCCTGAATGCCAAGTGTCCCATCAGGAGGAAACCTGGCACCATCCCTACGGTGAAACATGCTGGTGGCAGTGACTGGGAGACTAGTCAGGATCGAGGGAAAGATGAATGGAGCAAAGAGAGATCCTTGATGAAAACTGCTCCAGAGCACTCAGGACCTCAGACTAGGGCGACGGTTCACCTTCCAACAGGACAACGGCCCTAAGCACACAGCCAAGACAATGGCTTAGAGATGAGTCTCTGAATGTCCTTGAGTGGCCCAGCCAAAGCCCGGACTTGAACCCAATCGAACATCTCTGGAGAGACCTGACAATAGCTGTGCAACGCCGCTCCCCATCCAACCTGACATAGCTTTGCAAAAATGTCTAAAAAACAGTTTTTGCTTTGTCACATTATTGGGTGTCGATTCATGAGGGAAATGTTTTTTTAAATCCATTTTAGAATAAGGCTGTAACAAAATGTGGAAAAGGTCAAGGGGTCTGAATACTTTTCGAATGCACTGTACAAGAGATATTCAGAAGTTCAATAGAATGTTTCCAGTGCATATTATCAGTCTCTTACACCTCTAGTTTGTTCTTCAATTCAACCTTCTGATATAGCGAACATATTTATTCCCTAGCCTGGTCCCAGAACTTTATGCTGTCTTGCTAACAATTGGAGTGACAATGGCCATAGGAGTTGGCAAGACAGCACAAACAGACCTGGGATGGGGCTATTCCCTCCCTGTGCTGTGACTGTTAGCTACCTGACAGAGGTCAGCTGCTCTTTGAGCTCCCCCATCAGGGTCTCTGGGTTACACAGCGTGGCCTGGCTCTGATTCTTGAGTCTGTTGCGGTGGAACAGGTGAGGAGCCTTCTCCCGCGGATAGGGCAGCAGGGATACCATGACTGGGGAGAGCTGGGTCACGAGCTTACTCAGGGTCAGAGGACGAAAAGCAGAAGACTGAGGACCAATTCCAAACGGGTGCCTATTCCCTAGGCACTAGATATTCATTTGTTTGGGTTTGGGCATAAGAGTGAGGAGCAATCCTACAGTGGGAGGACAAAATCACACGAGTCATACTGTAGAATTTCCTTAACTTCTTATGGTTGCAGGGGCAGTATTTAGTAGCTTGGATGAAAGGAGTCCAGAGGTGCCCAGAGTAAACGGCCTGCTCCTCAGTCTCAGTTGCTAATATATGCATATTATTATTAGTATTGGAAAGAAAACACTCTGAAGTTTCTAAAACTGTTTGAATGATGTTTGTGAGTATAACAGAACTCATATGGCAGGCAAAAACCTGAGAAGAAATCCAAACAGGAAGTGAGAAATCTGAGGTTGGTATATTTTCAACCCAGGCCCTATTGAATTCACATTGGGATATGAATGAAGTTGCACTTCCTAGGGCTTCCACTAGATGTCAACCATCTTTAGAAACTTGAATGAGGCTTCTGCTATGTTGTGGGACTGAATAAGAGCTTAATGAGTCAGCTTACTGGCAGAGAGCCATTTCCTGGTCATGCGCATTCCACATGATATCGACTTGCTTCTGTAGACACAAAGGAATTCTCCGGTTGGAACATTATTGAAGATTTATGATAAAAACATTCTAATGATTGATTCTATACTCAGTTTTAAATGTTTCTTCGACCTGTAATTTAACTTTTTGAAGTTTTTGCCCAAAGTTTTTGTCCAAACGCACGAGCGTTTGGATATGTGTACCTAACGCTAACAAAAGGAGCTACTTTGACATAAATAATGGACATTATCGAACAAATCAAGCAATTATTGTGGAACTGCGATTCCTGGGAGTGCATTCTGATGAAGATCATCAAAGGTAAGGGAATATTTATCATGTAATTTCGGGTTTCTGTTGACTCCAACATGGCATCTAATTTGATTAATTTTCTGAGCGCCGTCTCAGATTATTGCATGGTTTGCTTTTTCCGTAAAGTTTTTTTGAAATCTGACACAGCGGTTGCATTAAGGAGAGGTATATCTATAATTCCATGTGTATAACTTGTATTATCATCTACATTTATGATGAATATTTCTGTTGAATCGATGTGGCTATGCAAAATCACTGGATGTTTCTGGAACTAGTGAACGTAACGCTCCAATGTAAACTCAGAGGCCTGTAATTTTCATCATAGGTACACTTCAACTATGACAGACAAAATCAGAAAAAAAATCCAGAAAATCACATTGTAGGATTTTTAATGAATTTGTTTTGGCCTGGACCTGACAGCATAACAGCAATAGACCTCAAATTACTTACAGAACTGTCTGTCAGATGTTAGGAGCTGACATTAAACATCCTGTCACTCATATCTGACAAGTCTTAAATCTGTCTCAATCAGTCCTATGAGTCCTATGGGATGGGAGGTAGCTAGACATCATTCAAGGAGAGATGGCTTTCCAAACCAAACCATTTGGTTCTTTACTGCAACATGGAAATCACTCAACATTCAATGTGGGAGTGGATAGATAGCCACACACGCACCCACGCCACCCTAGCCCTCCCCCACTCCCCACACACCTTTGGTCTGTCCTTTGTGGCCTCCACCCTGTTCCTGAGGGTGGAGAACGCAGCAGGAGCCCTACCTCCTCCTGGATACCCCTTGGGTCCTTCCTAATGAACGTAGCAGAAGAAGCCGTACAGACACTGGGACAGACCGAGCAGATAGCCAGGTAAAGGTAAAGGTTACCTGAAAAACAGAGCTGAAATGCTACAGTTGGATTGGTGCAGCTAGTTTGTTTATGTTTACTGCTGTCAGCACCATCTTCAGGAGACAGAGGTACAGTTAGCCATCCATCCATTCATTCAGGCAGTCAGCCAGCCAGCCTATTTCTAGTAAAACACAGAATCTGGGTTTCTGTCACATCATCATTCCTTTTTTTTTTTGAAAAGACATTTACTAAGGTCATAAGAGCTATTCTGGTCCTAGATGCAGACACACCGGGTGCTACGTTACCCTATAATAACCCTGATATACTATACCACCACCGCTGGTTAAACAGTACTGCCTGTCAAAGCAGTAGCCTCTGTTTGAGTCAACATCTCCTCTGGAATATACAGTCGCAAAGGTCAAATCCCCACTCTGTGGTGTTTGGTACTAACCTCATACAACTGCCTCTTTATAGGTCAGTGCCACGTCTCCTGTATAAACAAAGCACTTAAAGTGATAGTTTAGCGCAGTAGGTGAAATGTTTTGTGCATGGAGGAGGTTTGGCCGCTACACACAATTTCTGGACGTTTTAGATGTGGTGTATAATCTACGTACATATATTATTCTGAATATAGGCTTTAACTGCTAATCGCATTGGCTCTAAGCATCTTCTTAATAATAACCAAATTAGTATATATCCCCTCCAGCCTTGCTGCGCGGTGACTGACCTGCCATACTCATTAATAAGTGAATTAGATAATAATACAAAATACATTTATATACACCTACCCAAATAATAGTGCAAAAATATGTGCACAAAAATAAGTCCAGAAAAGATTGTAACATTTGCTACCGCTGTAGCTGCCTGTTACCTGCTAACCTCAAGGACTTGGGTTTCATCATCCCGGATACATTGCCCAGGTGGATGTATGCTGATCTGGTCATATGAAATAACCATTGTCATTACTGTAAAATGAATCGTTAACACGTTCACGAGTGAGCGTCGTTATTGCAGCAACACGTGCCCGCTTTGTTAAAACGTTGCATTCGAGCCCTCTCGGGCAGTTTGTTGTTCTATTTGTGGCACATCGTACAATTGCTACATTGTAACATTCACAAAAACTCAATGGCAACATTATGTCAACCTTGTCACGTTTTACAAACTTACCGTTTCCTTCTTTTGTGGCTTCGGGCACGTATACATTATAAAATAACGCTTATCTTCGTCCCTGACTCCCTGGATTTGTTAACAAAAAATGTAGGCCTATGGGTGTGTTGGTAAATTCAATCTGGAGTGTCAGAGTGCGTTCAGAGTGCGCTCAGAGGGCGCTCAGAGTGCGCACTGGGGGTTAGTAAATTCAGAGCGTTGTCAGATGCGTTGTTAGATTGTCCGTTGGCTAAATTCCGAGCGTTTCGCTCTCTGAGCGTCCAGAGCGCATACTGGACGCTCTGGCCTAGGAGTAGGGTTGACCCCAGCGTTCTGACCTCACAACGGCTGTCAAGCACCCAAGCTAACTGGATATCTTTCTGTCTTCTTCCAGACACAAATGAGAGAACACCTCTCTGCCCATTTATCTTGCCCTAGCAGAGCTTTTTAGGCTGTTTTCATGTTGGCGTTGTTGACTGTAACTGTGCTGCTGGCAACAATTGATTATGCTTTTTTTTGCCGACGTTTACTGACACGGTCCATATTCAACGGGTGTTGAGCGTTCATAAATCCATCAGTTATTCTGCACTCTGGCACACTCGGACGAAAGTGCTCTGAAATCGGAGTAGATAGCCAGAGGGAATTTACGAACGCACCCCTAGTATCGAGGCAACAGCAAATCGGTGTCTAGTGGGGAACAGAACGTGACAGCACGCGAACAAAGAGAAGTGCAGAATCCAGTGTATTGGTTAACAATGAGGAACCTATGCATTTCAAGACAGGTCAGAATTATTATAACAATTGCTGTGGAGTATCTAATGCATGTTCCTTGCTTTCATTGTAGAGAATTGTTTAGTTCTTCAACAGGACACAATATCTATAATACAAATAATAAAAAGCAAAGGCACACGGGTATATTTAATTTTATTTTAAATGCCAGACATTTCAAAAACACTGTAAATTCAGTTAATTTCCCATATGAAAGAATTGACTTGGCATATTTCGACATGAGGTCATTTCCAAACTGTCAACAAAGCTAATAACAACATCTAACCTTCACAGAACACCTAATATCCTGACAATCATTTTCAATGCGCTATTTCGCTCAGACATCTCTCCCTGTCGTCCTATGAAGACATCCAAGCCCCATTCCTTATCCTTCACGCCTGGGAGAGCACCTGAAGACTGTATAAACTCAATATCACAACTCCTCCCTGGAATACATATCAACTCAAATGAATATTGTGAAACTACCTTGCCACAATTCTCTCCTACAATATCTTCTCATATTTCACTCAATTGTTTTTTGTGTTAAATATCAAATTCAGTTCAATGACAGGTATACAAAGGAATATCAATAAAGGTACTATCAATGACAAACACAATTGTATTAATAAAACTCACCAGAAAGTCTGTTTACACAAGGCACATAAAATGAAGGACATATAGAGAGGTGTTAACGAATGACAATGGAAGGTTAATAAACTACACGCATACTCTACTGTATGTTTGAATAAATATGCTACTCACATGCATCTAGAACAAATGGAAGACAAATATCATTTGAGCTGTTATTTCAGGGGAAGATCTTACCTTCAAACTATTAAGATTTTTTTTTTTAATTGTCCAAGAAGTATCGTCAGTCCTTGTCCACGGACGACATGATCAGTGCTGCATACCTGTTACAGACGTAACTTGTGTCAAAACAATTTAAGAAATGCGGGGAAATGGATTACTGTTCAAATTATCTTTACCTGGAGAATTTGCATTGGTCACACCGGTACAAGGATAGCTTTCCATCTGAACGTTTCAGTTAAGGCATAATCAATGTGATCCATCTGAACGTTTCAGTTAAGGCATAATCAATGTGATCCACAAAAGGAGTAGATGGAAGGATGGACACGCAAACGAGATTGGCCCTCAGGAATGCAAACCGAAGTGCATGGTCTTCTTCATACCTTGTAAACCTTGGCACCAGGTATTGCTGGGACCACTTCTTCACTGTAGATCAACTTCTGATCTTCAAAGAACTGCCTGATACCCATCTCAGCTATATCCACACCAACAACTGGGTGTCCCATATCTGCAAGCCTGCGTATCAACAGGTAGGAGGAGATAATTCAGGCATGTGCAAGTTCTTTCTAAATAAAAATAAATAAATAAACATGTCTATGGTTATAGAAGTGTAATATTATGTTTGTGTGTGTGTGTTGAATTTCCGCAACCTACCATTTCATATCAACGGCTTTCCCACATAGTGGGAAGAAAAACCGGACTCCCTTCCGTTCACAGAGAACCTTGTCAATATAGCTCTCCAACATCCTATTACATAAGAAAAATGAGCAATGTTGTACCACTGAAAAAGGCAGTGAAAGGCATCTCAGTCATTTCACACAATAAGCCTATTCAGATGACAGACACATCTTTAATGATTACACTCTGTAATTCCCTGAGAACTACAGCTAGAGATTCAGTAATATGAAAAGAAAAATAAGTACTGAGAGCCAATCTCTCTCCCTCTTTCCAACCTTGTTCCCATTCTCCCAGAGTCCTGACTCTATACGCTTGAGCTTCCATTCTGTAATACCTTCCACCCGCTCAGACAGCAAGAAAATAACAACAGAGGAAATGGGTGGAATGCCAGACCCAATCACATTGCCAAACTGAAATTTTACTGCTGATCAATTCAAATCAAATGTTATTTGTCACATACACATGGTTATCAGATGTTAATGTGAGTGTAGCAAAATGCTTGTGCTTCTAGTTCCGACAGTGCAGTAATATCTAACAAGAGATCTAACAATTCCACAACAACTACCTAATACACACAATCTAAAGGGGTGAATGAGAATATGTACATGTAAGTATATGGATGAGCGATGGCCGAGCGGCATAGGCAAGGTGCAATAGATGGTATAAAATACAGTATATACATATGAGATGAGTAATGTAAGATATGTAAACATTGTTAAAGTGCCATTATTTAGAGTGGCATTGTATAAAGTGTCTAGTGAGCCATTGATTAAAGTGGCCAGTGATTGGGTCTCAATATAGACAGCAGCCTTTCTGAGTTAGTGATGGCTGTTTAGCAGTCTGATGGCCTTGGGATAGAAGCTGTTTTTCAGTCTCTGGGTTCCAGCTTTGATGCACCGGTACTGACCTCGCCTTCTGGATGATAGCGGTGTGAACAGGAGGTGGCTCAGGTGGTTGATGTCCTTGATGATCTTTTGCACTATCCTTCCAAACACATACAGGCAGCTATAAATAACGAGTCATCCAGAGGCCATTAACCCATAAAATGTCATTTCTTTCTTCATAAGTGACAAATCAAATATTGTATGTGTGAAGCTGGATGATAGTACCATTGACATAAGTCATAAGTAGATGTACACATGACGAATTCAATCAAGAGCAGAGAAGTATATGTAGCCAGTGATGTATATCAATTTGGAAAGTATTCAGGCCCCTTCCATTTTCTGTATTTTGTTACGTTACAGCCTTATTCTAAAATTGATTAAATAAAAGTGTTCCTTATCAATCTACACACAATACCCCACAATGACAAAGCGAAAACAGGTTTTTAGACATTTTTGCAAATGTATTAAAAATAGAAAACATAAATACCTTATTCACATAAGTACTCAGACCCTTTGATATGAGACTCGAAATTGAACTCCGGTACCGTTTCCATTGATCATCCTTGAGATGTTTCTACATCCTGATTGGAGTGCACCTGTGGTACATTCAATTGATTGGACATGATTTGGAAAGGCACACACCTGTCCATTTAAGGGCCGAAAGTTGACAGTGCATGTCAGAGCGAAAATCAAGCCATGAGGTTGAAAGAATTGTCCATAGAGCTCAGAGACAGGATTGTGTCGAGGCACAGATCTGGGGAAGAGTACCAAAAAAAATTCTGGAAGTCTGGAAATGTATGACTTTTACAATACTGTGTTTACTAATGAGTAAAGAACATGGGTTTATTTATATAAAAAACGTATTTATTGACATTTCTTCATTACATCATAAGTAAAAATGATTCACCCAATTCAAGTCACATCATGCCACTAAAAAGCTGAAGACAAGCCACTGAGAGTATTTTTTTCAATATGTCCGTATTTGAAACCTAAATAAGAGTCATCACTGGTTCCTCAGTTGGTCTTTAGAGTGATGAGATGCACTTTTTCTGTGAAGAAGTCCATGCCCCGAGCCTTCTCTCTGTCTGTAAGGGCATCTAGTGACTGCAGCAACTCTATATCACAACTCTTCCCTGGAATTAAAGACACAATCACACATGGAAACTAATCTCTATATCCTCCCCGACGATGTACATATCACATTTATTTCTATGTAGTTTGATCTGAAAAATCAAATACGGACAGAATTACAATAACAGAGACAATCTCTGCCATGAAATAACTTACCAAATAGACTTTGCACTTGCTCGTCGGGCACAAAAAAAGGAGGACCTAAAGAAAAAAGGGGTATTCATTTTTAACTCGGATGTACTTACAAGTGACACGCAAGTACTCTGCGGTCTAATACAAATAGCATATCATCATTAGCTACAATGCTAGCTACGGGAAAAGCTTACCTTTGTATACTTCCGGGTTGTAGAGCAAAGTGTCCAAGAGGTATCGGCAGTCCTTGTCCATTAACGACGTGATCAGAGCCGCGTACCTGTTACATACAGAAGCGACAGAGTTTGCCATCAGCCAAAGACTCTTCACATCATGCCATGCTCTGTTCTCAAGTTGACTTTCAGAAGAAAGTGAAGTTCATGTGGTCATACTTCTGTCTGTCCCGTGGGTTGATGGCCACCAAGGAGCCTCTGTCCCAAATCCCTCCAAACTGACCCTCAATGGCACTGTTATACAAAGTGAGAGGATGTCATACTGTAAATGGCCTCCTCCTTCTGACCCAGTCAAAAGAGAAAATGTATTGATAATAGTTTAGACTCTTACCTGGAGAAATTGTATAGATCACATTGGTACAAGGAGATATTTCTCTCTGAGCTCTGTGGAAGAAAAGCATATGAACCACACAAGTTAAACGCACTGCAACGTTAGCTCTTTCGCTATTGGAACATGACTGTGCATATTGGCAGCAGAGTCTTAAAATAATTCTATGGACTCCTTTCACAAACACCAATCATTATCTATGCTGGATCTGTAGCCGGTATGAATAAAATCCAAGACTTTGAACTTCTAGGGTAAGAATGCATTGTTTCCCCTATATGCCACCACAGCAATTGTTGGTTTTCATGCGTAGATGTATGCCTCAGGACGACCACATCCGCAGGAAGAACCCCACACTGCCACCGCTGCTGAAAGAAAATCCTCCAAGACCTTGTAACATCTCGTCTTCCACATACTCCTCCATTGTAGCATCATAGCAGCCAACCCAGGCGCTCTCTGGCACACAGTACCTTGTAAACCTTGGCTCCAGGTAATGCAGAAACTGTCTCTTCACTGTAAGTCATGTTACTCTCCTCAAAGAACTGCTTGATGGCCTTCTCTGCAATCTCCACCCCTACAACAGAATGGCCCATATCAGCAAGCCTGGAGTCGAACACGTGGTAAAAGGCAGTAAGGTCAAAGGTCATTTATGGATGTTAATTCACGAACTGTGACTTTCACTAGTTAATGTTAATTGAGAACACACGTTTGTTTGTAATGCACACCACTTACCATTTCATGTCCAGAGCTTTCCCACATAGAGGGAAGAAGAACTTAACCCCCTTCCGTCCGTCGAGAACTTTCTCAATATTACTCTCCAGCATCCTATAAATATAATCAAATTCGTCATATGAAATTTACCTTATGGGCCTAGGAATAACATGCTGGCAGAGGCATGTTAAACAAACATGCATTTAATACAAGCATGAATTCACTCTTTAATCCACGTCATTGTAAGGTAAATCAAAGAGATCCTTACTTGTTTACGTGGGGCCGGTGCCAGCCTGTTTGGTCTTCCCTCCACCGTTCCTCCCACTCTCCCAGGGCCATCACTCTGTCCGCCTGGGCTGACAACATTTTGTTTGTCTGACACCAACTAGAGTTGGTCAATGAGGGGGAACAAAGAGAAAGGATAGGTGAAAATGACCTCTTTCACACAACTGATCCAGAGAGGGAGTTCACGGGTGGTATTCTATGCACGCCCACACACGCGTAAAAACAGTCAATATGGACTGTGTCAGGCTAATTGTATAGAATTGTGTCATGTCATTGTGACTCATGATCATTACGTGTGAAAGACTAGGGGTGTGCACTTTGAGGCAAAAACTACAGATACGGTTGGAAGACTTTGGGCTTTTCATATAAAAAGGGCTCTTTGTTTACCTACCAATGTTTAGGGTCATTTGTCAATTGCTCGGGTCAGTCTGTTGAGATATCATCCCTAAAGTGGATAACACTACTAAAGGGATATGGAGTAGTCCAGACTCCAGACTGACCTAGTACTGGTCAATCATATGCTGATCAGCAAAAATGTTTATTGAGGTGTGTCAAAGACCAGTGTAGGCCTATTCATGAGCAGAATTGCCTCGTTTGACACGGGTGGCCTAAACATGATACAAAGAACAGCTATCATTCAGGATAAACCATAATTTCACAGGCAACTTTATAGGAAATACAACAGCATGGTATTTTGTAAAAGAACCTCCCCCTATAACACCGATCACCAGAGAATGAATTTCATAATCTTGCTGTAGACATTTAGAAATGAGTAAGCGGGCGTATTATTACGATTGTGTTACGCAAGTTTTTAGTAGGCCCAAATAGTAGTCCTGTAAACAGAGCAGCAATTATATCGACTGCATTAGTGACTTTAGCAGTGTGTATTGAAAATAGTTTGCCGTGCGCAGTCTTTCTCTAAGCCAATTCCGATTCGACATAACGTATCAGCTTACCTCGGCTTCCCGCCAAGCATAAACATTACGCTGACGAACATAACTGAACTCGACTCGTACAACATGTCCACGGTCGTCGCTTACCTTCTCAAAAATGTTGATATCGATTTATACGTGATCTTCACCGAGCCACAGCCAATGAGTGGCACTACTGGTGTGGGAGGAGCTTTTGTCAACACTGCTCTCCACGTGATCGACAGCGGATGTTCATTTCAAAGGTGATTTTTTCCCCCGCTCAACTTTCGTCCTCAGCCACGCAAAGGCTCCGCAGAGCAGAATACAAAATGTACCCTAGTACAATTTATGTGACAGTATTGTATCTCTTACTAGTTTAAATATGAAATCCTTGCTCGAATCCCACTGAAAAAGGAACCATTCTGGAGTAGTCATGACAAATATCGGCAGCAGTTCATTTTAAGGGATCACGTAATTACACTGTAGCACAGGTATTACAATTAATTGTAATAATTCAGTTACACTGTAACAAAAACATGTGGTAATCGCAGTCTGTAATTACTGGGATGTAACAACGGAATGCTTGTTATCATGCTTGTTACAAATGTTAAAGTTTTTGAAAGCATCTCAATACCCATATGTCAGCCTTCCCAGGTGGTAAGTGTTAGCCAATTGAAAACCGACTACCTCATTGACACAATTCTGCAATAAAGGGCTCTGGAGTCTGATGCCCAGGCCCAATGGCAAAAACGGGTTCACAAACGGTTCACATGAAAAACGACTTTAAATTGTTACATCTTTAAAATTACTTGAAGCATCATTTCAACAATTTTAGACCCATTAATAAAAATTGTGAGATAGTAATGCTAGATAGTGCTTGTCAAATTGTAAACCTATTAAGATTAGTTGAATAATGGTTTATAAATCCACTTAAAATGGTCAAAGACAAATTCTTATTCCATAATTTAACCTTACAAGAGTTTCACTCTTTAGGAGCAGTCTCCCTTTTGGAAGCATCATGTCAAGATCTGCCCATCTGCACAACACGCTCAAAATAAGGACAACCTACAACGTGCCCATTGTAGGTGAGATATTGCCCAATGAAGTCGGTTACAACGCCAAACTGCAGTCAATTCAAGACCCTGGTGAGGGCAATGAGCACGCAGATGAGCTTCCCTGAGACGATATCCTTTGGTTGTTTCCTCAGCTGTCTGGGTGGCTAGTGTCAGATGATCCTGCAGGTGAAGAAGCCGGATGTGGAGGTCCTGGGCTGGCGTGGTTACATGTGGTGAGGCCGGGTGGATGTACTGCCAAATTCTCTAAAATGATGTTGGAGGCTGCTTAAGGTAGAGAAATGAACTTTCCATTTTTGGGAACAGCTCTGGTGGACATTCCTGCAGTCAGCATACCAATTGCACACTCCTTCAATACATTTATGGCATTGTGTTGTATGACAAAACTGCACATTTTAAAGCTATGCCTAACAAGCTATACACCTAAACTACAGTGTTTTCGGAAAGTATTCGAACCCCTTGACGTTTTACAAATTGTATTAAGTTACAGCATTATTCAAAAATTGATTAAATGAAATCCTCATACATCTACACACAATACCCCATAATGACAAAGCAAAAACAGGTTTTTAGACATTTTTACAAATGTGTTAAAAATCAAAAACAGAAATTCCTTATTTATCTAATTATTCAGACCCTTTGCTACGAGACTCAGAATTGAACTAAGGTGCATCCTGTTTCCAATTAATATCCTTGAGATGTTTCTACAACTTGATTGGAGTCCACCTGTGGTGAATTAAACTGATTGGATATGATTTGGAAAAGCACACACCTGTTGACAGTGCATGTCAGAACAAAAACCAAGCCATGAGGTTGAAGGAATTGTCTGTAGAACTCCGAGTCAGGATTGTGTCAAAGCACAGATCTGGGGAAGGGTATCAAAATATTTCTGCAACATTGAAGGTCCCCATGGACACAGTGGCCTCCATCATTCTTAAATGGAAGAAGTTTGGAACCACCAAGACTCTTCCTAGAGCTTGCTGCCTGGCTACACTGAGCCATTGTGGAAGAAGAGCCTTGGTCAGGGTCAGGGAGGTGACCAAGATCCCAAGCTCCAGAGTTGATCTGTGGAGATGAAAGAACCTCCCAGAAGGACAACCATCTCTGCAGCACTCCGCCAATCAGGCCTTTATGGTAGAGTGGCCAGACAGAAGCCACTCCTCAGTAAAAGGCACATGACAGCCTGCTTGGAGATTTCTAAAAGGCACCTAAAGGACTCTCAGACCATGAGAAACCAGATCCTCACGCCAAAGATTTAACTCTTTGGCGTGAATGCCAAGCATCACGTCTGGAGGAAACCTAGCACCATATCTACAGTGAATTATAGTGGTGGCAGCATCATGCTGTGGGGATGTTTTTCAGCGGCAGGGACTGGACGACTAGTCAGGATCGAGGGAAAGATGAACGGAGCAAAGTACAGAGAGATCCTTGATGAAAACCTGCTCCAGAGCGCTCAGGATCTCAGACTGGGGCAAAGGTTCACCTTCCAACAGGACAACGACCCTAAGCACACAGCCAAGACAACACAGAAGTGACTTCAGGAGTGGCCTAGCCAGAGCCCGGACTTGAACCAGATCGAACATCTCCAACCTGACCGAGCTTGAGAGGATCTGCAGAGAAGAATGGGAGAAACTCCCCAAATACAGGTGTGCGAAGCTTGTAGCGTCATACGCAAGACAATTTGAGGCTGTAATCTCTGCCAAAGGTGCTTCAACAAAGTACTAAGTAAAGGGTCTGACTACTTATGTACGTTTAATATTTCCATTTATTATTTTTTATACATTTGCAAAAAAAAAAAAAAACGATTTTGGTTTGTCATTATGGGGTATTGTAGATTGAATAAGATATATTTTTTTAAATCCATTTTAGAATAAGGCTGTAACGTAACTAAATGCGTAAAAAGTCAAAGAGCCTGAATACTTTCCGAATGCACTGTATAGGTATCATGATGCACTGTCTAGGAATCATAACCAATGACCTATATAAACCCTGGGGTGCTGATGCGATGTATTGGCCATTGAGCCACCTGTCGGCCATATTGGCACAACCTAGTAGGAGCGGTCCTCCATAGGAATGAATGGAATTCTACAGTATTACAATTCAGTGTTTCAAGGACAAAAGTTCATGTATTAAGTATTTTTTTTTTGTAGCGGGGAGAGCAACAATAGTATAATAATAACAAGTTATAAGTTAAGGAAAATGTTTTTACATTTTTTACATTAATGTTTAACTCACATAATATTTTGAATTTTACATTTAAAAGTATGCAAGGTTTCTGTCATAGAATACATGTGTCAAAAACGACAGTAGACATTAAAAAAAGTATTTATATAGCTTCTGAAATCTTTAAAAAAAATGCTTTGTTCAATTTTTAGTACCAAGTTGGCTACTAAGTGGCTTCATTCAATACATTGCCCCCTGTCAGTCATCTAGTGTTTATACTCAACATTGATAATAACTAGTGTCACGATCGTCGTCAAGGAAATGACTGGACCAAGGTGCAGCGTTGTAAGCGTACATTCTTTTATTTTAAATGTCGCCAACAAAAACAATAAACAACAAAATGAACTTGAATCTCTGTAAGGCTATACATGCCACTAACAAAGACAACAACCCACAAATGAGAAAAGGAAAAAAGGCTGCCTAAGTATGATTCCCAATCAGAGACAACGATAGTGTCACGTATTATCAAGGTGGGTGGAATCAGGCGCAGAGAGCAGGTTTCAGTGATTCGACAGTTTATTCTCCGGCGCACAAAAACACGGTCAACCCAACATACAGGGTGAAATAATCCAACACAGGATCAAAAATAGACCGAAGAAATAACACACACGTATTCCACCAAATACATGAATACAAACAATCCCGCACAAAACAAGGGCGGGACAACCTACTACATATAAGGACGTTAATTAAACTAAAATACACACAGGTGAAACTAATAAAACAAAACCAACAGACAAACGAAAAAGGGATCGGTGGTGGCTAGTAGGACGGTGACGACGACCGCCGAGCACCGCCCGACCAGGCAGGAGAGCCAACTTCGGCGGAAGTTGTGACAGATAGACAGCTGTCCCTGACTGAGAATCATACCCGGCCAAAAACAAAGAACCAGAAAGCATAGACTTTCCCACCCGAGTCACACCCTGACCAAACAAACATAGAGAATAAAAGGATCTCTATGGTCAGGGCGTGACAACTAGGGGTAATGCAGTTTATATGCTAAATTGTCATACATTCTTCTTCTTTACCACAGATTGCCATAAGGTCTCAGACTCCAGGATGGGAAAATGCTTACAAGAAAGAAACAGAGTTGTCCGAGACAGAGTTGGCAATTTCCATTGTTACTTGTAATGTCAAAAAGGGAAGAAAAAGACAATCCCATTTTTCTAAATTAGCTATCTAAGCTACTTACCATACTATAGGCAAAAGATTTGAGACATCACTAGAATAGTTATTTTTATGTTATTGAGAAAGGCTATGTATCTTTGATTAATCCAATTAATCTATTAATCTAACAATAACATTTTGCAATAAAGTTGACTAAAATAGAAACTCGTCTTTTATTTGTAAGTATTTTTACTTGTTAATGAGTAATAAGTAATAATATAGAAATTGCTCAAAGGTAACTATAAAGTTACACTTCACTTTAACACTTTAAATAGAAAAATCTTGTGTAACAACTAGCGACAACCTTGTACTTTTGCAG
Source organism: Oncorhynchus clarkii lewisi (assembly GCF_045791955.1). NCBI lineage: Eukaryota > Metazoa > Chordata > Actinopteri > Salmoniformes > Salmonidae > Oncorhynchus > Oncorhynchus clarkii. The sequence goes on along the minus strand of NC_092178.1, from coordinate 35,377,647 downwards.
ATATTACAGATATGTACTCTGTGGTGTTGTGAAGGAAATTTTACTTTGTGTATCTTGTCTTTGGTGTCATAAACAATCCTTGGTTCCTGCTTATGTCTGGTAGAGATATGAGGGGGGGGGGGGGGGGGGGGGGGCATCATGACCTTCTCCTTTAGACTATTTGGCAGAACATTTGGCAGAACACCCAGAATATGTTCTATAAATTAAGACAGGAGACGTGCCAGACACATGGAACCAGCCCTATGAACTATGCATGCCTATGTAACGTGTCTGTAACCAGTATATAAGGGAACTAAACGGGACTGCCCCGTTAGAGCTCCTGACAGACGTGTACATATGGTGCATTGAGTTGGTTGGAACCTCTCCAGCGCGCTGATAATGAACAATGATTAATTTAAGATTGACTTTGAGTGTCCCTGTGTAAGACAGTGTATTAATGTGTTTATTTTCTCACTTGGATGGCGCTTTCAGAAGCTTACGATTAGATTGTCACAATGGGTAATGTACTTTGTAGGTACACAATAATGACAAGAAAGTACACCTCAAGATATGTAATTTTAACTAGATAAATCCTGTGTAACACCTAGTAATAACAATGGAAGTATGCAGATATTACATGTACTCTGTGCACTAGTTTGTTCATTTTCTCACTCGGATGGTGCTTCCGGAAGCCTTAAAATAATGGCCAGGTTGTCAGGATGGGTAATGTACTATAAAAGTACACATTCATTTCAAGTAAGTACCCCTCAATATACACTTTGTTTTAACTATCTAAATCCTGTGTAACACCTAGTATTTACATTGTACTTCTGTAGATATTACATGTACCCTTTGGTGTATTTGTGATTGTATTGTCTCACTTGGATGGCAAGAGGTTCAGGTTGTCATAAGAGTAATGTGCAGATTAATTATAAATTATTTTTTGTTATAATCTGGGATGACACCCGTATGAGACCCCAGTCAGTGAGGTTGACCTACACAATATATACAAAAGTATGTGGACACTCATACAAATGAGTGGATTCGGCTATTTCAGCAATACCCCTTGCCGACAGGTGTATAAAATTGAGTACACAGCCAAGCAATCTCCATAGACAAATATTGGCTGTAGAATGGCCTTACTGAAGAGCTCAGTGACTTCAAAGTGGCACCGTCATAGGATGCCACCTTTCCAACAAGTCAGTGCGTCAAATTTCTGCCCTGCTAGATCTGCCCCAGTCAACTGTAAGTGGAAAAGTCTAGGAGCAACAACGGCTCAGCCGCGAAGTGGTAGGCCACACAAGCTCAGAGAACGGGAAAGGCGAGTGCTGAAGCGCGTAGCCCATAAAAATTGTCTGTCCTCAATTACAACACTCACTACCTGTAAGGAACGAAGCTGGAGAAGAGAAGTAGGTACATTGACATTTAATTTGAAACGGACAACTCTCCTTCCAGACTCACATTAAGCATCTCCAATCCAAAATTAAATTTAGAATCAGCTTCCTATTTCGCAACAAAGCCTCCTTCACTCATGCTGCCAAACATACCCTCATAAAACTGACTGTCCTACCGATTCTTGACTTCAGCAACGTCATTTACAAAATAGCCTCCAACACTCTACTCAGCAAACTGGATGGAGTCTATCGCAGTGCCATCCGTTTTGTCACCAAAGCCCGATATACTACCCACCACTACGACCTGTATGTTCTCGTTGGCTGGCCCTCTCTACATATTTGTCGCCAAACCCACTGGCAACAGGTCATCTATAAGTCTTTCCTAGGTAAAGCCCCACATTATCTCAGCTCACTTGTCACCATAGCAACACCCACCTGTAGCACGAGCTCCAGCAGGTATATTTCACTGGTCATCCCCAAAGCCAACACTTACTTTGGCCGCCTTTCCTTCCAGTTCTCTGCTGCCAATGACTGAAACGAATTGCAAAAATCACTGAAGCTGGGGTCTTATCTCCCTCTCTAACTTTAAGCATCAGCTGTCAGAGCAGCTTACCGATCACTGTACCTGTACACAGCCCATCTGTAAATAGCCCATCCAACTACCATATTGTTATTTATCCTCTTGCTCTTTTGCACCCCAGTTTTTCTACTTGCACATTCATCATCTGCACATCTAATACTCCAGTATTAATGCTAAATTGTAATTATTTCGCCTCTGCGGCCTATTTATTGCCTACTTACCTACTCTTCTACATTTGTACACACTGTACATAGATTTTTCTATTGTGTTATTGACTGTACGTTTGTTTATGTGTAACTTTGTGTTGTTGCTTTTGTTGCACTGCTTTGCTTTATCTTGGCCAGGTCACAGTTGTAAATGAGAACTTGTTCTCAACTGGCCTACCTGGTTAAATAAATGTGAAATAAAAAATAAACAAATAAAATAGTCTTTGTAAATATAGGTTTTTGCCTTGCAATTTATTCACTGTACATACTGGACTTCTTCATTGTAAAAACAAAAAAAGAATTCTGCACTTGAAAACGACCTTCCTACATCTCCCTTGGCTACTAAGGTCACGCTATTTACGGAATGCAACTGAGAAAATGTATATTTTTTTCCCTCATTCTTACACTGACACTTATCCAATGAGGAGTGTGTCTCCTACAGTTTCAGATCATCAATTATGTATAAAAAAAATCCAATCCAATCTCATGAATATAAATTAAACCTTTTGTGCTTTGAAATATAATTTGTGTGTTGTGCTTTGACATAGAATTACGATCATATCATTTAAGGATATTATGAAGCTGAGCAATTATTCTAACGGTGCAAATTCACTTCAGGTTTCTTAGAGTTTTTAAATAATGTTTTATTTTCATTAGCCTGCACACGGGCTCATTGTGTGGAGTACGATGCAGTCAGGGTGTTTGGAACACAACTTCATCCTAAATGTAGCCTACTTTGTTTCCATTTGGAGAGAAAGCATCCTGGAATCACGTTGAAACTGTGACAGATGCTGTTTCTAATCTGCAGACAGCCTGCACAGCGTTGTACAATGATCTCAGTCCTGGGAGATAGCAGATAGGGGATAGGCTATGATGTCATCATGAGAGCAGCCCGTTGACATGGGTGTTTTCTAATTTGGTCAAAAGTCCGTCCTCCACCCTCTCTCCTCCGTCCTCTCTCCACCGTGACCCGGAAATCGATAAGTGGTTGAGTGGTGGAGGAGATGTCAATTCATTAATAGACGAACGGAAGAGTGTCCCCTCCCCCTCCTCGATAGCCACCTTTCATCGAGGATAGTCATGTAGTATCCTACCTGAGTCCTTTGTAGAACAATTCTTTAATCTCCCACACCCCCTTTGAGGCTTTTGTTTTTTGTTGCATGAGAAAAGCATGCACAAGTTTCAAAAACAATATGCTACTCATCATTGTATCTATAAAATGTCATGCAAAACTAACTAAATTCGTTTTTAGCACAGTACACATTATATTTGGACTCCACCCTTGTAAATGAGTGGAAAAGGAGAGTCTCATTTCATACAGAGGCATTTTCATCCCAGGTTCCCTCTCCTTGCCACCTCGCCTCGATTACCTATGACCTTTTTCAAAAGGAGGAGAGAGAAGATGGAGGAGAAAGGATGTAGGAGTTGAGCAAAACAAATTGAGAAAAGGCCAGGGAGCATGGAGCAGCCTCACAAAGGAGACAGAGACAGTGTGAGTAGTTACAACTTTTGAACACAGGGAGGCGCGAGGTGCATAGAAAATTACCAGCATTTGGGTGTGGGCTAGTCACAAAGAGGACCACCTTGATCATACTGATGTCTTTATCATCTTCCTCATATGAGCATAAAACCCTTTCCTTTCTCTTAATTTTGATGATAGCCCTGTATACTGTAGGCCTACATAATATTTAATTGCCATTGTAACATATTAATTAGGTAATAGGCTAAATTATGAATTGTGTGTGTTTGTGTGTGTGTATGCATGTGTGTGAATTTAAATGTTCCATCCTTGTCCTTTCTGCTATACTGTAAAAAATATTTAAACGCAGCATGCAACAATATCAACAATTTTACTGAGTTACAGTTTATATAAGGAAACCAGTCAATTGAAATAAATTCATTAGGCCCTAATCTATGGATTTCAAATGGCTGGGCAGTGACACAGCCATGGGTGGGCCTGGGAGGGCATAGGCCACCCACTGTGGAGCCATGCCCAGTCAATCAGAATTAACAAAAGGGTTTTATTACAGACAGAAATACTCCTCAGTTTCATCAGCTGTCCGGGTGGCTGGTCTCTGACAATCCTGCAGGTTAAGAAGCCGGATGGGGAGGTCCTGGGCTGGCCGTTGGATGTACTGACAAATTCTCTAAACCGACTGTGGAGGTGGCTTATGGTAGAGAAATTAACATTCAGTTCTCTGGCAATAGCTCGGGTGAACATTCCTGCAGTCAGCATGCCAATTGCACCCTCTCTCAACTCACTCAACTTGAGACATCTGTGGCATTGGGTTGTGTGACAAAACTGCACATTTTAGAGTGGCCTTTTATTTTCCCCAGCAGAAGGTGAACCTGTGTAAGGATCATGCTGTTTAATCAGCTTCCTGTATGCCTCACCTGTCAGGTGGATGGATTATCTTGGAAAAGGAGAAATGCTCACTAACATGGATGTAAACAAATGTGTGCACAAAATTTGAAAGGATTAAACTTGGAAAATGTCTGAGATCTTTTATTTCAGCACATGAAACATGAGACCAACACTTTACACGTTGCGTTAATATTTTTTGTTGAGTATAGATAAAATTATATTACAGAAAAAGTCAGCATGCAAGACTAGTTTAGAGTTACGCAATGTTTATCTTGAAACAAAATCAATTGCCGACGTATGTACGGTTCACTTCAAAGTCGAAGCCGTTCTGTGTGCGTAATTCAGTGGTTCCGAAATTCTCCAGTTGCGCGGAACCGCTGGCCAGATCCAGATGTGCCTGTTTTCTTTAAATACAGCTTGCGAGACCGAAGTACCTCGGCACCGCGAGAACCAATCACAAACACCGGGGGCGGGTCATCTTTGGAATGTTGTGGATGTTTAAAATGGACAACTTGTCGCAGATACCCCAATACCGGTATCGAATAATAACCTGTGCATTCATGTGGAGGTGATTTGCAAATGATTGGTCGAGGAGTGAAAAGGAAATCGCCTGAGCGGGGAATTGCGCTTCGTTTCCCCCCGGTGAGGGTGAGTTCTCGGTCCGGAGAAAGCAGGCGGATTGCACTGGCGATGTAGCCCGGAGACTATTGCTGGGCGCTCTTATTTCTGTATGGTTGTTCAATAGCCTATATCAATGACTGCATATTGCACTCCGGAAGTAATCTACAGGATTATCTTCAATCACATAATATAGACAAGTGTTTATAGACGGAGAAGTGAACCTGCATGTGATATCGTGCACAGTGTCCAAGGGCATTGTGCCTCTTCAATGTTCATATTTAATATTAAGTGAACGAGCATAGCATAACCTACGGAGTCTGCATATTCGGCTAGGTCCTTACTGTCACTGTTGACATATTTTACGCGTAGCCTATCAACCGATGGCAGCGCATTTGAATGCTTGGTTTATTTGTCGCCACCACTCAATTGTTTATTTCCCCTATGCATTGTTTCCATACCTTCTGCCGAATTGCTCCAACGGCCTCGACACACTCATGCTCAGATAAAGAGAGTGCAAATACGGGAGTGATAGACACTTGTCGTGACAAAGGGATAGGGTGCAGTCTATTACCAATAGGCTAGCATATAGTGGCACGTTGTATATTGAGTGAGAGTGAATGATCTGAAATACTCTGTTCATTTCCTTGGTGCACAGAAAGCGTGTGGTTTAATGTGGGTTCAGGTAGTGCGAACATCAAAGTTACGCCACTTGTGGAGAGGGAGAAAACTGTAGCCTGTGAGCACAGACAGGGGCGGTGAGATTATTTTTATGGACGCGCCCTGAGTGATTTGCGCGTGTCAGTCGTGTGTACTCAATCATGTTCTCGAGCTCGTAAATCGAGAGGACCGCCAGTGCGAAGTGCCTCAACCAGGAGGGGCATTAAACCCCCGGTGCCGCTAAAAAGGACGCTCAACTTGTACGCAAACAAAACGTGCCGCTGTAGCTAGAGGAGCGTCAAGAGAACAGAGGCAAGCAATGACAGATTTTGTTGACAAATTGCTGACAACTCGGTGAATATTGCCGACAAGGACTAAATACTTTCTTTCGAAAGTGGATAACACAGTCTGCCTGTCATTTCCGTATAACCACAATAAAGGACCACAATAAGTACAGGTAACAACACAATAACCTAGACTACTATTCTACTGTCTGCTTGTTTTTTAGAATTAAGAATTATGTAGAAAATGATAAAGGTAGACTTTTCTCTGCTTCAGAAATTATCTAATATGGGTGTAATTTTCTTGATGCAATAGAACGATGGCACACGTAAATGACATTTCAAATCTATTAACATCACATTATGCATGACCGTGTGTGTGTCTTGGAAATGCCCTTGACACATTTTGAGTTGTGATGATGGATGACCCTGTTTTTTCAAGTGTGGGTGTTGAGAGATGCCTTTCTTGCACACTCCAATTGGATACTGGCTGAGCTATGAAGCTCAGCATCCCCGATGTCAAGAGAGGTGTCAGAACCAATTCAGTTGTGAAGTATGAGGGTGGAAAATGACATGGTGACATCCAATGACAATAACTAATTTATGGTATTGACTGATGAAGTGGTATTGACTGATGAAGTGCAGCCAAGGACAGGGCCAAACGGACACCCCAGAAATAATTTGAAACCAAAACCCAAATCCTGTGGAATGATTTCACATTCACTGCTACTAAACAGTCATATAGCTTTTAAAGCTAGCTGAGGGATGGGCCTGGAGAAATGTAACAACTCTCAAATTCATAGACGGAGCTTTGGATGCAAGAATTGACCATCCATGATAACAACATTAGTTTTAACCATGTTTTGAGGCTATACAGCGTTTGTTTACACTTACATTGTCTACCAACATTGGACTAAAACAAGCTTTTATTTGGGGTTTTCTTCCAGAATGAATGAGTATACACTGAGTGTACAAAACATTAAGAACACCTGCTCTTTGCATGACATAGCCTGACCAGGCGAATCAAATCAAACTGCATATGTGCCGAATACAACAAGTGTTGACTTTACCGTGAAATGCTTATGATCCCTTGTTGATGTCACTTGTTAAATCCACTTAAATCAGTGTAGATGAAGGTGAGAAGGCAGGTTTAAGAAGGACAATGGTTTTTGTATGTGTGCCACGCAAAATGTTTAAGTGCCTTTCAATGGGGTATGGTAGTAAGCGTCAGGCGCACCGGTTTGTGTCAAGAACTGCAACTCTGCTGTGTTTTTTTCATGCTCAACAGTTTCCTGTGTCTATCAAGAATAGTACAACATCCTGTGGAATGCTTTTGACACCTTGTAGAGTCCATACCCCAACGAATTGAGTCTGGGGGGGGGGGGGGGGGGGGGGAAGGTGTAAATCATTCATTTGTAAGTCTCAAAATGAATGTAGCAGCTAAGGATTCTAGCTTCTCTTTCAGGATACTAGATTCTAGTTATTATTTGATCCGTATTTGGAGAACGTACCGTAGTAAAGGTGTTGAAAGAATCATCATGCAGTCTGACTGTATAACTCCTCTTGAGTGGCATACCATGGTATCTAGTGATGTGGATAGGCGACTCAAAGTGACCCGTTCCCTGCTGCTCTGACAAGGATGGAGGACTCATTGCACCATGCCACACTTAATATATTACCTAATTTTGTATAAGGAAGGACGGGGTATGAGTTGGCTGCTTCTAGAATGGGTATCATAACTGCAGAAGCTATGTTTGAGTTATAGGATTGCTGGGCACTGCCATAACAAATCAGGGCACCCCCATAAAACACAGGCACCCCATAGTCATACAAATATTATCTTTCCTTGGACTGATCATCATGTAGCTGTGAAATTGTCCTTTTTTAGAATGGATCCAAGATCACATTTTGCTTTCATCCCTTGCAGTCAAGGTTAGGATATTTCACTATAATCTGATCCCAGATCTGGATACAGAGGGCATCTTCTGCTTAGAGCCCCATGCAGATAGCACGATACGTTGTGTTCCATATCCTGCATGCTCTGCTGTGCGAGCAGCACTAGTTGATGTTGAGCTAGCAGCCCTAATTGTTCCAACCCATCTTGTATGTTTGCTTAATTAGCCCTTGTGGCGTTAGAGTGAGAGCAGCATATTGTTGAGACATAATTACAACCCGGCTTGATTAATTATCGTTAAGGCGGTGGGAGGCTAGGCACGGGTTGTTCAGGCTAGAGGTAAACATCTTATTAAACTGTGTCAGTCTCTCGCAGACTCGCACCACGCAGAGCAACAAGGTTTTATTAGGTAGAAAAGCACAACTATCAAGAAAATGTCCTCATAAAAATACCAGGGCTTGATTAGGTTTATGGTGATTACGGTCCTCAGGTAATCCCTACTGAATTGAAAAATTCCACTCTACTAGCTCACTGTAGATAGAAAGAAAGCCATTTTTATGGCCATGGTCATGGATAAAAAATGTGTGTGTGTGTGTGTACTACCTTGTAACAGGCATAAACTTGGGCTGAAAATGAGGCAAAGAGAAAGAAAACATGACATTTCAAGTCAACTAGAGGCCCATGGTGCCCTGGGCATTGGTAAGATTGCGCCAGAGCAGAAGGCAGACGTTTTACGTGCCGCCCCCAACCGATTGTGTTTTTTTGTTTGTTTATCTGAGTTGCTTGTAACTTATTTTTGTACTCATTTTGTACATAATGTTGCCGCTACCGTCTCTTGTGACCGAAAGATCTTCTCTACATCAGGACTGCGATTACTCACCACGGACTAGCAGAATCGTTTTTCTTCTTTCACGACTCTGACGAGCCTAAGGCAGAGGACGTACAGCTCCCTCGGGAACAGGCCCCAACCCCCGTGATCTGCGGGAAGAGGAGGCTGAGAAAGAGACGCCGGAGAGTGGGCTGCCTTCTGAGAATTCGTGGGCGAACGAATAAACCCCCACTTCCCTCAATTCTGCTAGCAAACATGCAATCTTTGGAAAATAAAATCGACAAATTACGGGGAAGATTAAACTACTACCAAAGGGACATTAAAAACTGTAACATCTTATGCTTCACAGTCGTGGGTGAACGACCACAATATCAACATACAGCTGGCTGGTTATACGATGTACAGGCAGGATAGAACAGTGGGGTCAGTCCGACAATCCTTTTTTTATTTTTTTATTTTTATTTTTTTTGAATTTTACCCCTTTTTCTCCCCAATTTCGTAGTATCCAATTGTTGTAGTAGCTACTATCTTGTCTCATCGCTACAACTCCCGTACGGGCTCGGGAGAGACGAAGGTTGAAAGTCATGCGTCCTCCGATACACAACCAACCAAGCCGCTGCTTCTTTAACACAGCGCACATCCAACCCGGAAGCCAGCCGCACCAATGCGCCGGAGGAAACACCGTGCACCTGGCCACCTTGGCTAGCGTACACTGCGCCCAGCCCGCCACAGGAGTCGCTGGTGCGCGATGAGACAAGGACACCCCTACCGACCAAGCCCTCCCTAACCCGGGCGACGCTAGGCCAATTGTGCGTCGCCCCACGGACCTCCCGGTCGCGGCCGGTTACGACAGAGCCTGGGCGCGAACCCAGGGACGATCCTTATCTTACCCATGTATTTTTGTAAATAAAAGCTGGTGCATATCTAAGGACGTCTCGAGCTATTGCTCGCCTGAGGTTGAGTATATCATGATAAGCAGTAGATCACACTACCTACCGAGAGAGTTCTCATCTGTATTCTTCGTAGCTGTTTACATACCACCTCAGTCAGAGGTTGGCACTAAGATAGCATTGAATGAGCTGTATTCCGCCATAAGCAAACAAGAAAACGCTCACCCAGAGGCGGCGCTCCTAGTAGCCGGGGACTTTAATGCAGGGAAACTTAAATCAGTTTTACCAAATTTCTATCAGCATGTTAAATGTGCAACCAGAGGTAAAATAACTCTGGACCACCTACGGTGACCATACATACCCCGACCAGAAGCCATGGATTAAGGCAGCGTCCGCACTGAGCTAAAGGCTAGAGCTGCCGCTTTCAAGAAGCGGGATTCTAACCTGGAATTTTATAAGAAATCCTGCTATACCCACTGACGAACTATCAAACAGGCAAAGCATCAATATAGGACTAAGATCGAGTCGTACTACACCGGCTTTGAAGATCGTCGGATGTGGCAGGGCTTGCAGAACAATACAGACTACAAAGGGAAGCACAGCCGAGAGCTGCCCAGTGACACAAGCCTACCAGACGAGCTAAACTACTTCTATGCTTGCTTTGAGGCAAATAACACTGAAACAAGCTGTATGGGAGACTCTGCGATCATGCTCTCCACAGAGTAAGATCTTTAGACAGGTCAACATTCACAAGGCCGCAGTGCCAGACGGATTACCAGGACGTGTCAGGATTTGATTTGATTTGACTGTTCCTGTATTCTCTTTTTCACAAAACACACTTTCTGAGATGACCGCAGACGGATATGACAGCAGACCAACCTCACCACAACCTCAGTCATTCCTGGTCAGGTTTTCCCCACAAACAGATACGTCCCCACAAACACACACGTCCCTACAAACACACACGTCCCCACAAACACACATTGCATGGCCTATTAAGGCTAGGACTAAGAAGCCCTTAGAATTGCCGCTATGGCTCTCCAGCCTTTAATGACAGAGACCAGCGTTTAATTTGAGTCTTGTGTAGCCTTTCACCTCACCGCAAAATGTGTTTTTCTTCAGGAAAAGTTCATTTCCCTGGACTAACATGTGTATCCAGCTTTAGTCCAGTAATCAAATATGTGTGTGTGTGTGTGTGTGTGTGTGTGCAGGAAAACACACATGCACACACACAAACACAGCCTACTGAACTGAATACGTTGGCAGAAAGGCAAACAAGTAGGAGTTCAGCATTTGAGTCTGTGTAACTTTATCAAGGAGATCTTTAACCCTTATTTTACCAGGTCGACTGAGAACACATTCTCATTTAGACATTGACCGCCAACTCTTTCTTTCGTTGTTATTTTAAAAACAGAATCTGCTGATCTTAGTGTCAGTTTACGGTCTGTTTTATATGCCCACGCAAATCATCTCTGACATAATCGTATTGCCTCCCCATGCACAGAGGAAATGACTACCCCCGTCAGAGTTCAACGCAAGCTCATTTCAGTTTCTATCAATGCCTTCATGCACTTTCCCTACCCTACTACCTTCCTGTATTATTGCATCTGAGTTGTAGTTGACGGTTGCTGTAAACACCATCCAATCTACTGATGGTTCAATTCAATTGCGTTTCCTTCGATAGTTGCAGAGACACTCTAGTTGGCCTTGAGGGAACAGCAGGCAAAGTTGAGGGCAGGCGGGCAGTCCTCGAGGAGGAGGGATGAGCTTTGAGCAGGCCACTAGTCCAGCTGTCACGCTCACTGACTGAAGAATGTGAACTAACAACAAACCCAGAGACAGACTAGGATGCTGTGTAAGAATGTGGGCAGAGACGTTAGGATGGACAAGAGAACTTGGGGCTTGTTTGTTTTACTAATGAAGAGATTTCACAAGGGACAGTCTACACCTTTTAATGTTTACTGTGTGGCTTTTCATGCTCAGTGCAAACACACAGGTGGCAAGTAGATATGTTGTGTTTAAATAAACATTGGGGTCGTTCCATGCAGGGTTGGAGGGTAACGGATTACAAAAAAGACGGTAACTGTAATCCATTACCAGCAAAAATATTGTAATCAGATTACAGATACTTTTGAAAAACTAGATGATTACTTTGAGGATTACTTTTTAAATTCTGAATGACATTCAAATCAGCATTGAAAAAAGGCGCAAGTTTAAGTTTGTTCAACCTGAGCGTATGACTGCTGTCGGCATCCACAGATTATCAAACTTGAATAAAGGCTTGGATGTAAGGATGACAGCAGTGGTGTAGTCTACGGCGATACGGATATCACTTATTATTGATATCTACATAGTGCATTGATGTGAATCACACTGCTGCTCTCTCCTTTAGCTATTTGTGCCTTACACACTGGCTGTTCACAAATCGAAATGTGCATTTGAACCCAATAATGATAGAATTCAAGAAATTGAAACTGCCTATCAATCATTGTTTTTGAGACCAGTGGACAGTGCAAAATGGGCTCTTGCAACAGCTGCACAGTGCGGATCCCAGCCTACGGAATAAAAGTGGGGCTAATTCATGCCAATACATTGTTTTTATCCATAGGCCTGATGGACACATGTTCAAAGGGGCAATATTTTGATAGACTTAAAGGGGCAATCTGTAGTTGCTACATCCATTTTTGGATTTATAAATTATAATTTATAAATGCCTCATGAGCTTAAACTGTCACAATCCATGAGAACCCAAAATGTAACCTTGTTTTTCTCCAATGTTTGTAAACATTGTAAATGTAAACACAAACTGTATAGCCTCAAAACATGGTCAAAACAATAATTTTGACATCATGGATGGTCAGTCCTTGCATCCATAGCTCTGCCTATTAATCTGAGAGTGGTTATATTTCCTCAGGACCATCCCTCAGCTTCTGACCAAAACAGAGGCGGGGCGGCCGTTTTGTTATTGTTTCACCTGTGGATTTGCCCTTTAAACAGCTGCATTATTATCAAGATATTAAAGTGTCACCAACAAAACATTTTAACCATAGGCCTATAGCAAATGCAGCATATTGCATTCATTTTCACATGTAAATAGCACTTTTCAGTAGTGCTCAACAGAGTAGGGCTGGCTAAAAAGTCCTTAGTTTTGGGGTTATGCTCAGATAAAACAATTTTGGCTAATCTATACTTCCATATTTACAAGTCTTATAAAGTTGCCACTACATCCCAGGCTGTGTCACAGCCTGCAGTGACCAGGAGCCCAATCGGGCGATGCACTATTGGCTAATTCATTTCCAAGTCCTATTCTTGAAGATCAAGGGGTATTTATTGGAATGACTGGAATTCTGATAGACTTTGGTTTTTAATGTAAAGATCGAATTTAATCGTAGTATTATATGTACAGTAGTAGAAAGCGATGGGTCAGAAGAAGCCTACATAACCAACCCATAAAGTAACATTTACATCCATATATGACCAGCTATGTAAACTTTTTAACATTGATTTATCCTGCAATAGATGTGTTTCAATTGGTAACATACATTTTTATCTTCTTCTAATGCTTCTTAAGGGGAATGTAATCTAAAAGTAACTGAATGTAATCAGATGATGTTACTGAGTTTGGGTAATCCAATAGTTACATTACTGATTACAATTTTGACAGGTAACTAACAGATTAAATTTAGAAAGTAACCTACCCAAACCTGGTTCCATGTCATTTCAAGCCATGACACCCACCATCTCAGATGGTTCTGTAATAGTTTCTGTAGTTAGAAACAGATAAGATTAGCATTCCTGCAACATTATTTTGTTGAAAGACGATTTGAACTCTAAGAAATTAAGCTAATTGATTGCACCCAAATTGGCCATTTTTAAATTTATAGGATTCATATAATATTCATATAATATTCAATAAATATTTGCACACACAAAAAAACCTCTTAACAATGATTAAGAAGAATCCAAATTTTTACTTAATTAGGCAAGACAGTTAATAACAAATTCTTATTTACAATGATGACCTACCCCGGCCAAACCCAGATGACGCAGGGCCAATTGTGACTCCCAATCACAGCCAGATGTGATGCAGCCTGGATTTGAACCAGGGACTGAAGTAATGCCACTTGCACTGAGATGCCTTAGACCACTGCGCCACTTGGGAGCCCAATGAATAGTCAAATTAATGCATGGTCAAACGCCACCCACAGACCCCCTCAGTATACAGTATCAGTTCTCTGTGTTTGACATTTTATCCAGAGTGACTTACAGTTAGTGCATTCATCTTATTAAGATAAGTACATATTAACTCAATGAAGTAGCTATCGGCAAAGTCAGAACTAGTAAGGGGGGGGGGGGGGGATTAAGTGCGAGTGTTAGTTCACGAAAGGCATTTTCCTTGTATTTTTTTGGGGGGGGGGTTAAGGTCAGAAGTGGGGGTGCTGTGGGTTTATTTACTTTACTCTTTGAAGAGGTATGATTTCAGATGTTTTTGGAAGATGGGCAGGGACTCTGCTGTCCTAGCTTCAGAGGGAAGCTGGTTCCACCATTGGTGTGCCAGGTGCCAGGACCGAGAAGAGCTTGGACAGGGCTGAGCGGGAGCTGCCCTTCCGTAGGGATGGGAGGGCCAAGAGACCAGAGGTGGCAGAACGAAGTGCTTGGGATGGGGTGTAGGGTTTGAGCATTGCAAGCATTTGACACGTTGTATGAAGCTGCGACTTGGAGTATTGTTTATTCATACTATGTCATTTATTCTCAGTGAATTTGTGATGTTTTTTTCGCCTGTTCAGAGAAATTAGCCATTGAAGTCGCTTGCATTTTCCCCATAAATTAAGTGAAATGACCAGGTTTTGCCAACTAGATGCCGCTGTTCTTGCTACTGCCCCTTTATCAATTTTGCTGGTCTCTTTGTTCATCAAATGTATGACAACATTTTCGTTGCAGCTTTGGGTAGAAAACCAAAAGCTTTTGCTCATAATGAAAAGAAATGCTGTGCTCATCCTCACATTTCAATCCATTCAACCATGAAAGCAGTTCAGTTTGCCCTTCTTGTAGCAACCTAGTTCTTCAACCCAAGAGGGCTATCCCTATGGTGCAATTCTCATATGTAGCCCAAAAATGTGATGGAGAAATGGGCTAGTGACTAAAATGTTGGGACAACCCTAACAAAATAATACAATTATAAACCATTGCATGGTAGTCTGTTTGTCAATACCATTATTGGGAAACATCTCTGTTTGATTAGTGACATTTACCATTCAACTCAACCCAATACCATTGAAAAATACTATACAATGTGTGTTTGTGACTTTTACCGTTGACAATCCCTTGAAACATTGAAACCATTAGAAATGCTGTAACCTAATAGTTTGCTTGTTCACGAAACACACACACACGGGTGGTTTCCTGGATGCAGATTTAGTCTAAGCGAAGGAAAAACGGAATTGCTTTCATGGAGGACTGGCTTGAATTGTGAGGATGACCAGAATGTATTTTCATCATGAGCAAAAGCTTTTGGGTTTCTACCCAAACTTGCAAGGAAAATGTTGTCATACATTTGATAAACAAAAGATACGAGTAAACTGGATAAAAGGGCAGTAGTAGGAACAGCGGCATCTAGTGGGTAAAACCTGGTACTTTCATTTAATTGACTTGGAAAATGTGTGTGTGTGGGGGGGCTTTCCTTAGCTCATCACGCTTTAGGGAATCCTTGTGACTGGCTGGGCGCCTGCAAGCTGACTTCGGTCGTCAGTCGAACGGTGTTTCGGAGGACGCAGCAATGAGACAAGGTCGTAACTACCAATTGGATATCACAAAATTGGGGAGAAAATTTTGTCAAATTACAGTAAAGTACTCCAAGGGACAGCATGGGGATTGTGGAGTCTGTGGGTGGCGTTTGGATTCCTCACAGAGGTTTTTGTGCATATCGGATGTTGGGTACTATATTTATTGAATATTATATGAATTCTATAAATGTATGGACAATTTGGGTGCAATCGATTAGCTTAATTTCTCAGAGATCAAATTATATTTAAACAAAATAATGTCGCAGAAATGCCTATCTTTTCAATTTCTAACTACAGAAATCATTTCAGAGCAATCTGAGATGGTAGGTGTCAATCCTCTTTCTTGTGCTTTTTGGGGTGGAGTGAGGAGTTTCTGTATATTTAACTCTGTAATGCTCTGATGAGCCATCTTCTTCCTTGTGTGTTGGCCTTAACACAATGCATCGCAGTATCTACATCACACATCTTAAAAGTCCTTCTTACTTGAATCCATTACTTACCTTAAAAGGCAAGTCACTGTCATCTCAAGGCTGTATTCCCTAGAGATACTGTGCTCTTTTCAAGTCTCATGTCTTCTAGTGAGATACATTACTGAAGAATTTCCTTGGCTGCTTTTTCTGTATTGGGTTTTTAGACAGCTTTCACACATTCTTTCACCCCATATCTCAAGGCTAAGCTGAAATACTTCACAGATTCCTTCTTGATCGGATCTTGTGTCTGACATCAGCGTATTGGTGGTGGAACTAGAAACGAGTCCAAACCCTTGTTTACCGTATGTGTCAAAGCTTCCCAATCCTGTCAGACCAGTGATCAACCATAGAAAAGATGGAAGAATGGGAAGGATGCAGTCTTAAGATCTTCCAACAAGAACCCCAAAGGTTCACCTCTGTCTGAACCCTGTACTTTCCCTTAGGCTCCGCAAGGCTCCTCAACAGACACTGTGGTCTGTCTTATTGCTAGGCTCCACCATACTGATCCATTCATCGTTGACGTGTGACAGTGGAGCCACACACACAGTGCCTTCAGAAAGTATTCACCCCCCTTTACTTTTTCCACATTTTATTGTGCCACATTTGAAAAGGACACAATACCCCATAATGTCAAAGTGGATTTTTTTATTTTTTTATTTTTTTTACAAATTAATAAAAAAAGAAAAGCTGAAATGTCTTGAGTCAATAAGTATTCAACCACTTTATTATGGCAAGCCTACATAAGTTCAGGAGTAAAAATGTGCTTAACAAATCACAAAATAAGTTGTATGGATTCTGTGTTCAATAACATTATTTTATTTATTTATTTTATAATGACTACCCCATCTCTGTGCCCCACACATCTGTAAGGTCCCTCAATCAAGTAAGGAATTTTAAGCAGAGCTTTAACCACAAAGACCAGTGGGTTTTCCAATGTCCAGCAACGAAGGGCACCGATTAGTAGTGTAAAAAGGAGAAAAAAACAGACCCTGAATATTTATTAATTATGCTTTGGATGGTGTATCAATACACCCAGTCACTACAAAGATACATGTGTCCTTCCTAACTCAGTTGCCGGAGAGGAAGAAAACCGCTCCGGGATTTCACCATCACCAATGGTGATTTCAAAACAGTTACAGAGTTTAATGGCTGTGATAGAAAACAACAACAACAACATTGTAGTTACTCCACAATACTAACCTAATTGACAGAGTGAAAAGGAAGCTTGTGCAGAATAAAATATTCCAAAACATTCATCCTGTTTGCAACAAGGCACTTAATTAAGTAATACTGCAAAAAAATGTGGCAAAGAAAGAAACTTTTTGTCCTGAATACAAAGCATTATGTTTGGGTTAAATCCAGCACAACACATCACTGAGTACCACACTTCATATTTTCAAGTATCGTGGAGGCTGCATCATGTTATGGGTATGCTTGTCATTGGCAAGGACCAGGGGAGTCGATTTGGATAAAAATAAATGGAATACAACTAAGCGCAGGCAAAATCGTATAGGAAATTCTGGTTTAGTCTGCTTTCCAACATACATTGGGAGAATAATTTGGCTTAAAATCTATGACAAGACTTAAATGGCTGTCTAGCAATGATCAACAACCAATTTGACAGTATTTTTAAAAGAATAATGGGCAAATATTATACAATCCAGGTGTGCAAAGCTTTTAGAGACATACCCCAAAACACTCACAGCTGTAATCGCTGCCAAAGGTGTGTCTAACATGTATTGACTCGGGGTTGAATACTTATTTAATCAAGATATATTAGTGTTTCATTTTTCATAATTTATCAAAATAAATGTTCCAATATTTCTTCCACTTTGACATGAGAGTATTTTTTTGTCACTGTCTATGATTTATTGAGAATTCAAGGCACACTTAACCATTATGGCTACCACAGAATTCTGCAGCGATACGCCATGCCATCTGGTTTGCGCTTAGTGGGACTATCATTTGTTTTTCAACAGGACAATGACCCCACACACCTCCAGGCTGTATAAGGGCTATTTGACCAAGAAGAAGAGTGATGAAGTGCTGCATCAGATGACCTGGCCTCCACAATCACCCAACTTTAAGCTAAATGAAATGGTTTGGGATGTGTTGGGTGAAGGAAATGCAGCCAACAAGTGCTCAGAATATGTGGGAACTCCTTCAAAAGTTTTGGAAAAGCATTCCAGGTGAAGCTGGTTGAGAGAATGCCAAGAGTGTGCAAAGCTGTCAAGGCAAAGGGTGGCTACTTTGAAAAATCTCAAATATAAAGTACATTTTGATTTGTTTAACACTTTTTTGATTACTACATAATTCCATATGTGTTATTTCATAGTTTTGATGTCTTCACTACTATTCTACAACATAGAAAATAGTAAAAGTTAAGGAAAACCCTTGAATGAGTAGGTGTGCTCAACTTTTGATTAGGACTCTGTCTGTCTGTGTTTGTGCATTTGCGTTGTTACTGACTAAGCCAAGTCCAAACGTGCTCTAGTTTTGTATTGGCTTACATTTATTAGCTAGCGTTCCCAGCGCTAATGGGTTTTCTGTGTTACTATGGTTAATGCCGTGTATTGCTACACTGCTGTTTTCATTTGCACAGTACAATAAACAGGATCGAGTTTTGGGTTCTATTGTTGCCTTGAGTAATGGTGACAGTTGGTTACGGGGATGACTGATATATACAGATGGGGATAGTTGACATTGTGTGGTGGCAGTGTGGGAGTTTTCTTTTGGTGTCTTTTGTTTTAGGATATACTGTATCTTTTTATTAGTTGGAGAAGAATGTGAGAACCTATCCTTGTGATTACCATCATGTCACCATCATATCAAGGATCATTATCATATCTCCCATAATCATTGCCAATCACCCTAAACCACAAATCATTAGAGACATTATAGTGCTCAGGTCAGGGTGGAACCAAAATGATTTTCCAATCGTTCCGTTCCGAGCAGAACCCCCATATTTCTGGAACCCAAAAATTATGTTAATTTTAATTATTTGTAATTTGTTGTTGGTATTTTACCCTCTTTTGCTCCCAAATTCTGTGATAACCAATTGCGATCTCGTGTCATCGCTGCAACTCCCCAACAGGCTTGGGAGAGGCGAAGGTCGAGTCATGCGTCCTCCGAAACATGAACCGCCAAACTGCGCTTCTTAAATCCCAGCCGCAACAATGTGTCGGAGGAAACACCATTCATCTGACGACCGCAGTCAGCCTGCGGGTGCCCAGCCTGCCACAAGGAGTTGCTGGAGCACGATGAGCCAAATAAAGCCCCCCCCCCCCCCCCCCCCCCGGCCAAACCCACCCGGACAACGCTGGGCCAATTGTGTGCCACCCTATGGGATTCTCGGTCATGGCCTGTTTGTGACACAGCCCAGGATCGAACCCAGGTCTGTAGTGACACCTGCGATGCAGTGCCTTAGACTGCTGCGTCACTCGGGAGGCCTTTAAAAAAAAACTAATTAAAAGTACATTTTCACCCGGTTCTCAAGATTTCAGAATAACGTTTCTGTTCCGGAACATTAGAGATCACTTTCGTTCCCTCTTCCTGTTTTCGTTCCTCAAAAAATCCTGTTATTCTTCACTTCCCTGTGCCTGTTCCAACCCTTGCCTCAGGTTGGCTTTTTCTGTCAGATTGGATATTTGTCTCAGCTGTGTGAGAGTATCCTGAGGTAGATTGAGTTTCACTTCAGCAGGAAAGGCAGGGGATATAAAGCAAAAAGAAATTCAGAAAGGAAAATCAATATGTTAACTAAAGGAGCGGGTAAATTATTGATGAGGACTACGTGGTGGGATCCGTAGTGTCCTTACAACTTTGTCTGCTTGCCACTGTTTTGTGGGAGAGGAGCTTGGCTGAGCCAAAAACCAACACCCAGAATCTCTAAGGCTCTCAGTGAGCTCACTATCTGACACTACCTGATGTGCACTCACTTACACACAAGCACACACATACATGGACACATTTTTACACACACATATAGTCACAAGATGCCTGCATACAGACACATAGTCGTAAGCAACTGCATACACACTCAAGTACCATACGTACACATGGTTGTATTTAAACATACACAGACACAATGAGTCGGAAATGAATGTTTTATAGTAGTCTTTCAATTTACATTCAAAGGACGTTATGTATAGTATGACAATACACTGGCCTAATGAGACAATGCATTGTTGATCAATATCAGGATCCAATCATACAGGTGATAACAGGAAGAACAGGCAGGGTGGCCTTCAATTCCGCATGGATGGAGAAGGTAGAGGAATGTGAGGGAGAGGTAGAAGAGAGGGAGGGAGGGAGGTAAAGAGAGGGATGAAAAGAGAAAGTGAGGGAGAGCAGGTGAGACCTGAAAGCTGCCTTTGTGTGGCAGCTGGCAGTAGAAACACTGGCCTGCTCTGTGAGGTTTTCCACACACACACACACACACACACACACACACACACACACACACACACACACACACACACACACACACACACACACACACACACACACACACACACACACACACACACACACACACACACACACACACACACGCGCGGGAGTTATGGGGGGTGCTTGGGCAAACATACCGTGTTGAAAACCGTTGCATGATGTTTTCAAATATAACAACAACAAAAAACTGTCTCCACACCCCAAGATTAACGGACGTTACCCCGCCATAAAGCGGCTCTATTTTCCCTTATTTTACACATCTCCATTTCAGTGGCTAAACGGCTCCCCATTTCCCCCTCCACTGCATCTCAACTGTATCTGATGCTGTTCAACTGGAGCTTGAAGTGCATGATGATATCAGAGCCGGCTGCTTCATGTTCGGCATACGAAAACCACGACGACACGGTTCCAGGACTGGACGTCAATAGCGTAACCAGACCAAACATTAAAACTACTTTGACCATTTTCAAATACAGAGATAGTGGGGGTATATTTAAACTTTGAGAGTCTCTTGTTATGTGTGCGTCATCGGAGCTGTCAGCTATGTGAACTGAACTGAGCGAGCTCTGTGTTTGAGGAGACTAGCTTTAATCTTCAAGAGAGTTCTACATAAAGATTTGATCAGTTCAGTTCAACTTAAGAGGGTTTTATAGCCTAAAGTAGTCCAACTGCACTGTCATGTGTATGAAATTACCCTCCGTTGGGCTAATTTATTGCTGAGTCTGTACACGCTTCATGCTGATAGTGTATGTTTTGGTTTATACAGTATATCTGTAGGTTGGTATAAGGGTGTGTTGTGTGCTTTACATAATGGTTTGCTGCTGAATCATTTGAGACAGTGTTCCTTGACTTGTTAATGTACCTAGTGCTGCATCTGTGCTGTTAAGTGCTCCTCCAGTTGTGTACTGAGCTGTGATCTCGTTTGTTTACGTCCCCAGGAGAGACCCGGGAGACAGCGGGCGCCATGAGGCGGCGAGGAGGGCTTGAGAGAGAGGAGACATCGCCCTTCATCATCCTCAGCATCGGGCAGCGCAGGAAATGCACACACGCGCCACAGAGACTGTCTAGCAAGAGACAGGCTAACAGCACCCAATTCTGAGAGAGAGAGACGAGAGAGCGAAACCGAAGAGAGTGGAGTCAAAATCCATTTATTTATCCTCAATGGGCTTAAACTGGACTGGACCAGACTTGGAAGAAATGATGTCCAAGTTACCAAACTGTTCTATATTGGACCCTCCTTGTTAGACCTTCGAAACAACTCACCCACCTTTGTGAGGCTTGGAGCTGAGAGGCAGAGAGAGGGGGAAAAAAGAGAGCGACAGCGATAGAGGAAGAGAACGAGAGACATTGGGCTCCATGCAGGCGCGTAAGAAGTATGTCCTGCTGGGGCTGTGTGCTTGCTGCTGGCTGCTGCTCTTCTACTGGGGCGGTGGGGTCCAGGTCCGTCTCCTCAAGCTGCTGGGGCAGCAGAGGGGCGATGTGGTGCGCCCCTGGCCCACCTGGACTGACAGGGTACTCCTTCCGGGCTATGCCCAGCTGGAGGAACTCCAGACGGGGCCTGGTTCTGCCGAGTCCCCCCGCCAGCGTCACCAAGCCTGGACGGGCATCTATAAAGACAGTCGCTGCCGAATGGAGACCTGCTTCGACTTTACGAGATGTCGGCGTAGAGGGCGGGACGGGTTTCGAGTGTACGTCTACCCGTCGGAGAAGGGTGAGCGCGGGTCGGAGAGCTATCGTAAGATACTGACGTCTATAGGCGAGTCGCGGTACTACACCACGGACCCTCGCGAGGCATGTCTCTTCGTTTTGGGGATTGACACTCTGGACCGTGACCAGCTCTCGGGGCAGTTCGTGCCCAACTTGGACGATCGTATCAAGGGTTACCCGCTCTGGAACGAGGGACGGAACCACCTTATCTTTAATCTGTACTCGGGCACCTGGCCCAACTACACCGAGGACCTGGGCTTCAACATCGGTCAGGCCATCCTGGCTAAAGCCAGCCTCAACACGGAACACTTTCGGCCCGGGTTCGACGTCTCCATCCCCCTCTTCTCCAAGGAGCACCCCCAGAAGGGGGGCGAGAGGGGCTGGTTGGTGCGAAACACGGTCCCACCGCGCAGGAAGTACCTGTTGATGTTCAAAGGGAAGCGGTATCTAACGGGCATCGGGTCGGACACCCGTAACGCCCTGCATCACATCCATAACGGGAAGGACATCGTGTCCCTCACCACATGCCGTCACGGGAAGGACTGGGAGAAACACAAAGACGCCCGCTGTGACCATGACAACCTAGAGTATGAGAGGTAAGTTAGGTTCCTAAGGGGCAGAACGGTGAATCGTAACTTCCAATTCAGATCCAAATGTACAAGATAGTACAAAAACTTTACTTTCGTTCAGGGGGAGGGTTTAGTATTTGTTTTTTTTTTGTCCAGCGGAGGGGGATGTCATTCGTAATAAATGAAATGTTGCTCAGGGTTTGAGACTGCGTTGCTTATTATAGTATCTCATGTGTGCCCGATAATGCCTCTCATCCCTGATTCTCTCTGCTGGGCGTGTATTATTCAGTGCGCCTATCCATAGCCCGTAGTATAGGCCAGGGGTGTCAAACTCACTCCATGAAGGATCTAGTGTCTGCATGTTTGGGTTTTCTCCTATCAAATAAGCCCTAGACAACCAGTGTGGGGAGTTCCTGCCTAATTAGTGACCTTAATTCATCAATCACGTAAAAGGCAGGAGCGAAAAACCGCAGACACTCAGGCCACCGTGGAAGGAGTTTGACACGTGTTATAGGCCTATGCCAGGGGTATTCAAATCTTACCCTACGAGGTCCAGAACCTGCTGGTTTTCTGTTCTACCTGATAATGATTTGCAACCACCTGGAGTCGCAGGTCTAAATCAGTCCCCCGATTTAGAGGGGAACAATGAAAACACTCAGTGGAACTGGCTTCAAGGTCCAGAGTTGAGTTTGAGGGGCCTAGGTTATAGGAAGAGCATGCTCGGAGAAGCACAGGGCAAAGTTATATTTCGAAGAAAATGTACTTCCTTCCCGAGTGTTTGCGCTGCTGGGATGGTGTATATGCCTAGTTAAATAAAGGTTAAATATATTCAAAATACATTCAAAATATGAATCTAGGCTACACTGCAGTGGATAGGCGTTCCTTAGGTCCTACTCTTCCTGTGGTCCAAAGCTTGCTACTGATATAATTGATTTTAATATCAATGAAATGGACCTGATTTATATTAAATAATCTGTAACGACGCTTTAGTCCTCAATGCTTTATGCTTAGAAACAAGCTGTAAAATGCAGTGACTCCGATGCATATGGGATATCTTCGGTTTGTCTCTGACATTGAGGCTGCGCGACAACCTATAGCCGACAGATTGAATATCATTGTAGAATATTTGCACAAAATGCATCCGCCTATTGCAGTCTGCCTATATGGCCACACATCTTGCCTAAAGAACATGTTCTATTTTTAATACCCTCAAACAACGTTTAATACCCTCAAAGTTAGTTATACCTCGTTTCAAATTACCACTGTCAATCGTGAATGATAGTTCTTCACATTTTACCATTGAAACTGCATGCCAATCATTTGATCTCAATCAGTTTCATGGAAATATGCATTCAGATCTCATTGAATAACTGCTTTGCCTAGCGAATTAAAGCAGATGGTTGTTAACAAATGATTATAATTTCCTGTAGGCCTGTTTTGTTTCAATCAAAGCATCGCCTGCGGCATGCACTGTGGAGGTTTTGTCCGCACGAGGAAAACATTTGACTATTCAGCTTCAGATAAGAGATGACTGAGTGAGAAGGTGTTTTTGGTGTAACACATTATAGCCCTGCTATGCAACTTTACTAAACGAGCCCCATTGTGAGAAGTCATAATCCTCTATTTGTAATAATAGGTGATGAGAAGGACTATTAGATGTAGGCGACATCTTGATGGGGGTTATTTTGAGCGATTTGACCGTCCTTCGAATCGTGGTTCAGAAAGGACAGCGGTGGTCACGTATGGTTCCCAACCTGGTCTCAGAGCAGTTCGTATTGTCCTGTAAATAAATCCGAGACACTCCATTTAGAATGATATGTATGGTTATGTATTCATTTGTGGATGTCCATCACCCATTCATATATGTTACGAATTAAAACTTTTTAAAGTTGTTTTTACAAGTGCATATAGGCCTACCTGATGATATGTGGCTGCTGTGTTAAGCAATGAAGAGCTTTTTCTTGAATTCATTAATGATCAGATACTTCAGTTGTAACTGGTTGTTTTTGTTGTTGTTGTTGAGTTGATGGACAACGTCAGCACTGTTCCAAACTTAAGACGGTCCTCTTTTTTTAACAACAGCCTGTATAGAAATCAAAACGTCTCCCGGTGTTGCAGCATGCGCTCATTCATTGTCATGGTCTCGTGTGGTATGAAAAAAATATTCTGCTCGTCTCCAGTCATGTAAAATGACGTCGAATGACATGAAATGCGTTTATAATCCCCCCTTATCCGCCGGTGGTCTTCAAATCCACAACTTTATGGCTACTTTGCCATGTAATGCTTACAAAACGAACCGTTTCTAAAATGGCATATCTAAGGCTCTGGTCTGTCCTAGGGGTGAGGGTAAACAGTAGGCATCTTCTCTGCTCTCCGCTTTATGTTAGAATTATTATTTGGGGTACAGGGGATGATTACTTGTTTTTTTGTTGATCAGGGAGGTTTGGGTAAAAATACATTTTTACTGAAAGGAGGGCCATCCATTTTTGTTTCAGAGAGATCAGATTTTCTCCAGGTAACCCTCATTATAAACAACTTACAGTCCCTTAGTCTCTCACCGACGTCAATGCATGACTAAGTGAAGATTCTACTTAAGTGGAAGTTCGGATTCTCCCCTTAGGGAGGGCTATTATTGTGAGGTTGTGTCATAACTTGTGTTCTGTTTCATCAGGAATACACTTGTTATTTTATTGCTTTGTTTTTTTTTAATCGTGCCGGGCGTTTTATTGGGTCCCTTAGATGTTGGGCTTTTATGAGTTTGATTTTCTCCCTCTCATCTAAATTGCGGTCTCCTTCTGGTTATTTTCTCTGTCGTTTACAGTTACCATTCCAGTTATCTCGTTAAGAGTATTGACCGTCGGTCGTGTGTTAGAGTTACAGTACAGAGTGTGGTCCTGGCTGTGTAAGGTCTTGGCGTTGAGTCTACGCCCCCTTGAAACAAGCCGACGTCCGAAGGCCGACAGACGGTTGGGGTATGTGCTCAACATTTTGAAAAAGGGTCTGAAAGCGGAGAGGTGGGTTCATCCGTGAATAGAGGAGAGGCGTCACGGTGGGGAAAAGTCAGCTTGAAAAGAGGGAAAGTTGACGTGAATAACAACAGCCACTAATAGGGTAAGAATAGGGGGAGGCTATCTCTACATGTAGCTTCCACCCAAGTACACCAGTGATCTGGTCCAGGTCAGATACTCCTAGAATGAGGGATAGAGAGAGAGAGGGAGGTGGAGGGGTTAGGTATAGAGAGAGTGAGTGGAGGGCCCTCTCTTACCCAGTAATAACAGTCATAATCAGTCCGGGACATAGCTACCTTTCTGGGTTGTTTACATTGGGCCGGTGGTGAGGGAAAGGGGACGGAGTGGAGTCCCACTCGACTGTATGAATGAGCTCATTTATTCCACACATAACCAACGGTCTGCTCGGGGGGGGGGGGGGTTGGGGAGAAGGGTGTCGAGAGCTTATGTTATATGATGGTGGGTTACATTTGGATATGGTGAGGGGTGCATGGAGTGGGGGTTAGGTGAGGGTAGGGGGGCGAGAGACAGCAGCAGTGTGTAAGAAAAACACTAGAATGTGTGTAGCGCTCTTTCTCTCCCTCGGAGTTGGAAATGAGGTACGCACGGGGGGCCTCGGAGTGAGGTGTGAAGGGGTGCGGGGGGATGTTGGAGGCGGAGGGTGGGGGGTGGGTATTACGTTGTCCTCTCCCTGGCGCTCATATCCCGAAGAGTGTGGGGGCTTTTCGGGGATAACATGAGAACCATGCATGGAAATGGAGTCGGAATGAATGAAATGAAAGCGTGACAATATAAACGTCCCATGAAGCTGAAGGACTCCTTTTCCTCTCTCTCTCTCTCTCTCTCTCTCTCTCTCTCTCTCTCTCTCTCTCTCTCTCTCTCTCTCTCTCTCTCTCTCTCTTCTCACTCCCTCTCTCTCTCTCTCTCTCTATATATATTCTCTCTCTCTATTCTCTCTCTCTCTCTCTCTCTCTATTCTCACTCCTTTTCCTCTCTCTCTCTCTCTCTCTCTATATTCTCACTCCTTTTCCTCTCTCTCTTTCTCTCTCTCTGTGTCTCACTCTCTCTCTCTCTATTCTCACTCCTTTTTCTCTCTCTCTCTTTCTCTCTCTCTCATCTCTCTCTATTCTCACTCCTTTTCCTCTCTCTCTCTATCTCTCTCTATTCTCACTCCTTTTCCTCTCTCTCTCTCTCTCTCTCTCTCTCTATTCTCACTCCTTTTCCTCTCTCTCTCTCTCTCTATTCTCACTCCTTTTCTCTCTCTCTCTCTCTCTCTCTCTCTATCTATCTCTCTCTATTCTCACTCATTTTCCTCCCTCTCTCTCTCTCTCTCTCTCTCTCTCTCTCTCTCTCTCTCTATTCTCACTCCTTTTCCTCTCTCTATTCTCACTCATTTTCCCCCCTCTCTCTCTCTCCCTATTCTCACTCCTTTTCTTCTCTCTCTCTCTCCCTATTCTCACTCCTTTTCTTCTCTCTCTCTATCTCTCCCTATTCTCACTCCTTTTCTTCTCTCTCTCTCTTCTCACTACTTATTCTTCTCTCTCTCTCTCTCGCTCTGTCTCTCTCTCTATTCTTACTCCTTTTCTTCTCTCGCTCTCTCTCTCTCTCTCTCTCTCTCTCTCAATTAATTCAATTCGCTTTATTGTCATGACGTAACAATGTACATATTGCCAAAGCTTATTTTGGATATTTACAATATAAAAAATAAATACAAATGAGAATCAAATTGTCAACGGGACAACAATAACCAAGTGTCAAAAGAGCCATACATTCAACAATAACAATAAGTATACAGTAGAGGACATGTGCAGGTTGATTGGTCTGTCAGACACTGTCCCTCATCTTATGGCAGGCAGCAATGTAGTGTGCTGCCAACCCACAGCTCTCTGCGTCCTCCCCCAACAGAACGGGTAGCCTATCCTCACCAGAGAGGTCTTTGAAACCTTGAATAAGGGTTTCAAATTTGGGAAATGACACTCTCTAATTGTTTTATATTTTTGACATTTTGGCAGGAAATGCAGCTCCGTCTCAGGTTCTGCTGTTGTGCAGTACTTTCCTCTACAGGGAGCCAGGTTTTCCTCTCTCTCTCTCTCTCTCTCTCTCTCTCTCTCTCTCTCTCTCTCTCTCTCTCTCTCTCTCTCTCTCTCTCTTTCTCCATCTCTCCCTTTTCTCACTCCCTTTCTCACTCTCTATTCTCACTCCTTTTCTTCTCTCTCTCTCTCTCTCTCTCTCTCTCTCTACCTGTCTTTTTCTTTCTGCCCCCCCCCCCCTCTCACGCCTTTCCTTCTCTGTTTCTCCTATCTTCCTTGGCTGTGGGCTCAGGCAGGCAGGCAGGTTGCAGCCTCTTAGCAGGTTGTACCAGGTTAATGAGCACTTGCATCTGGTCCACTTACAGATTAACCCGGGAGGACCCGGGACTGGAAAGGGTGGGGGGCGGGGCATAAATTAAGTCATGGGGAGAGAGAAAAATAGACAGAGAGAGGGAAAGATCACGAGAGGCATGATGGAGAGGGGGATGAATGGGACTGCAGGAAAGGCGAGACATGGGGGTTAGATAGAGAGGGAGTAACGGAGAGGGGGAGGAAGGGAGAGAGGCAGGACAGCAGGAAAGAGAAGGAGAAGAAAAGGTAGGAAGGGGAGAAAGAAGGTAGGACTTCAGGCAGGGAAAGGACCCAGAAAGAAAGAGAGGCCAAGAGGGAGAGAAAGAAGGAGGGAGAGAGGGGGATACTTCAGGCAAGGGAGAGGCTTTACCGCAGCCTATTGGCCTAGTTTCCCTTCTTTCTCACTTTGGAGGATTCCGTGAGAAAGGAAAGAAAAACCTGCATTGTACAGTGAATGTAAATGAGGGAGTGTGTGAAAAGAGAGGAGTGGGAATGGAGCAGGGAGTTTCAGGAGACACACACATAGATGCGTGCATGCACACACACACACACACACACACACACGCACACTAGTAGAACACTTTGCAGAGTTGCTTTAGTTATAGTTGAAGCGCTAAGGGTGAGGTATAAGTATCAGGGGTGGGGGCAGGCAGGGGTAAGGGGGTGCGAGGGAGGGAGGGAGGGAGGGGGTGTAATGGCAAAATGATGTACCTCTCCATTCAGCAGCTTAAATGGTTGTTCCCATGGCGACGGCCTTGCCATGTGGAAGACGGTATCACAGCATAGGCCATTATTCATGACCCAGAAAGAACTCAGGGAGAGAGTAGAGTAGAGTGATAAAAATACCACTGTTCCCTATACAGCAGAATATACAGTAATATACAATAGATACATGAATATACAGTACAGTAAAGGACCACATCAGTATTACATGCATGTTGCATTATAGGAATGATATATCTGAAATTGTTGTTGTTTTTCTATAAATGATCTGACACTATCCATGGTCCTGTCTGTTACATGGCTTCATGACCTGAGTTGTACTGTAGTTGTACTGTAGTTGTACTGTAGTTATAGCTAGTGTTCCCGCAGTTTGACCATCGGTGTGTACTTGCATGCATGTGTGTATGGGTGTTTTGTTTTTTGAGCGGGTGGATGTGTTTGTGTGGGAATGTTTGAGTGCATGCCTTTATGTCTACGTGTGTGTGTGTGACATGTATAATAATGTGTGTGTTGGGATGTTGGCAGGCCCCAATAAGAAATCCTACACCCCACTGTAATTAGGGGCTGTGAAATTGTACCCCTGGAGAGCATGCGGTCTGTGCTGCTCGTGTTCCTGTCCAGAACAAACTCCTCTGTTTGTGTCTCTGTTCCCCAAAAAATAGAAGCGAGACAACGCCTTCAAGTTCTCAACCTCTTTCTTCCGTTCTCCTTCTCTTTTCTTCTCCCAGTTCTTCTCTCCCTCTCCCACACTCCCATCGCTCTCCCTCTGTCTCTCTCACTTTGTTCTCAACCTCTTTCTTCCATTCTCCTTCTCTTTTCTTCTCCCAGTTCTTCTCTCCCTCTCCCACACTCCCGTCGCTCTCCCTCTGTCTCTCTCACTTTGTTCTCAACCTCTTTCTTCCATTCTCCTTCTCTTTTCTTCTCCCAGTTCTTCTCTCCCTCTCCCACACTCCCATCGCTCTCCCTCTGTCTCTCTCACTTTGTTCTCAACCTCTTTCTTCCATTATCCTTCTCTTTTCTTCTCCCAGTTCTTCTCTCCATCTCCCACACTCCCGTCGTTCTCCCTCTGTCTCTCTCACTTTGTTCTCAACCTCCACCCCTCTTTCCCTCTCTCTCCTTCCTTTTTCCATTTTCCAGTCTCTCTCTCTCCTGCACTCCATTCTCTCTCCCTCTTTACTTCGTCTTCCGGTCTTCCTCTTGCACTACTTATACTGCAAGTATTTCTTCCTATCGCCCTACTCCCTCTTTTTGAGTTATGCTTTTTTAAATGACCGCCCCCTCCTTCTTTTAAACATTAAACTTAACAGCAATGTTAAATAAGTGCACACGCACACACATCCTGCCCACACTTCCCACTCTTCCCACACTCATGCATTTACTCATGCATGCTTGCATGGACACACGCTCATGGACAGTCACGCACACACACACACACACACACACACACAAACACACATACACCCTGCCTTTCACAAGCTGGCATAAAACACACCAACCAAAGGTTATAGGAGGGATTGGGAAGGTCTTGCCTTATCTGAGTCAAACAGGGTCTCGTTTAATCCAGCTAAAAAGAAAAGTGGACCAATGACCTCTCTAACTCTCTACTGCCCCCTATCTGTAAGCTGACCTCATAGCACCCAGTGGTGGTGCCAGGTGGTTGCGTGTTATTATGTCTGGTTCCATCTCAGACGGTTGTCTGTTTTTGTCTGGCTACACTGTACCGGTAAACACATTCTTTTGAAATGCTAAACAGAATCAATTATGCTTGGCAAAGAAATTGTGACTAGTTTGCGGTCCTACATTTGCATATTTTGTTAACTTACCAGAACAATTCAAAGTTAATAACTGAGAACATAGGCTCTAGGGCCATAGGCTCTTACTAGCTCTAGGGCCTCACATTCCTTGGCCAATTGTTTATGTCTTAAGAAAACCCCCCTCATTCTTTGCATTTAGCTGTCCTTCTCCTTTAGACCTGTGTATATTGAGTGGGAGTGTCCAGCCTGTCATGTTGTCAGGTGCCTCTCAGGTTCCTGATGTGGAGCCTTTTGGCCCCGGGGCCCATGCTGTCTTAACAGCAGCCCACGCCGGGGCCCCTAGATATACTAGTGTGGATGTCTTTAATGGGGGCCCATTCACCAGCCTAATAGGGCCCTTTATCCAGCCTGGCCAGCACCACAGCGATCATAGCTGGAAAAGCCTCCGGCGTCCTCACTCGCTTTTGTCCGAGCCAACTGGAGCAGAAAGCCTTTGACAATATGGGAGAGACTAGAGGAGAGAGGGGGACTCTTGCCTTCTGCTGCTAAGACTCTCCTCCCTCTATCTGTTATTCACTTGTTTACCCATTTGATAGCCTCGACTTGACCTTGTGAACCCACAACTCGGTATCCGGAGCTTATGGATGGTAGGGATTGGGGGAAATGGGGCATGTGAAAGCAAATTCTGCAAGTCTTTCAGGAGTGTCAAGACAAAGCGTCTGGAATAAATGTATTAAATATACTGTACATGTAAAGGTATGTTCATGTGTAGTTTTTTTGACCATCTATGAGGGAAAGGAAGAAAACTTAGAGTCTTTGACAGACAGATATGGTCATGGTTGAGAGGCTATTTACTAATGCACAGTCTGGTATTAAGGTTAAATTGGGATTTGAAAGGGGTGGATTTAACCCCAACTGAGTTGACTTTCTAATGTGATTTTCCACTTTATGATTCAGAATAATCCTCCTTACCACTCTCCTTTTGAGGTTGGTTGGAGTCCACTTTCACTTAGTCCCCGCTTTCACCTCATACCGTAATGACCGATGACTGACAACCAGGTTAGCATAATCCAAACAGATTAATTTAGCTAGCATCTTCTCAACATGACATGTGCAACAGAGGCACCGGAGGATCAACATTAACCGCATAACGTACCCTTACACTTCTTAGCATTTGATACAATTGCACTCAATTAAAAAAATACTCCTACAGTATATTAAAAGTCTTATATGATAGGGTGTGGTGGTATTGTGTGGTGTACAGTGCGTTGCAAAAGTATTCACCCCCTTGGCGTTTTTCCTATTTTGTTAAATTACAACCTGTAATTTAAATGGATTTTTGGATATCATGTAATGGACATACACAAAATTGTCCAAATTGGTGAAGTGAAATGTAAAAAATAACTTGTTTCTAAATATATATTTAAAAAAAACAGAAAAGTGGTGTGTGCATATGTATTTGCTATGAAGCCCCTAAATAAGATCTGGTGCAACCAATTACCTTCAGAAGTCACATCATTAGTTAAATAAAGTCCACCTGTGTGCAATCTAAGAGTCACATGATCTGTCACATGATCTCAGTGTGTGTGTGTGTATATATATATATATATATATATATATATATATATGTGTGTGTTCTGAAAGGCCCCAGAGTCTGCAACACCACTAAGCAATGGCCACTACCAAGCAAGCGGCACCATGAAGACCAAGGAGCTCTCCAAACAGATCAGGGAGAAAGTTGTGGAGAAGTACAGATCAGGGTTGGGTTCTAAAAAAATATCAGAAACTTTGAACATCCCACGGAGCACCATTAAATCCATTATACAAAAATGGAAAGAATATGGCACCACAATAAACCTGCCAAGAGAAGGCCGCCCACCAACACTCACAGACCAGGCAAGGAGGGCATTAATTAGAGAGGCAACAAAGAGACCAAATATAACCCTGAAGGAGCTGCAAAGCTCCACAGCAGAGATTGGAGTATCTGTTCATAGGACCACTTTAAGCTGTACACTCCACAGGGCTGGGCTTTACGGAAGAGTGGCCAGAAAAAAGCCATTGCTTAAAGAAAAAAATAAGCAAACAGATTTGGTGTTCGCCAAAAGGCATGTGGGAGACTCCCCAAACATATGAAAGAAGGTACTCTGATCAGATAAGTCTAAAATTGAGCTTTTGGCCATCAAGGAAAACGTAATGTCTGGCGCAAATCCAGACATTGCGTGTTGTTGTACTCCAGCACTTTCGGATTTGAAATGATTATTTCAGTCCTGACTGTGTTGTCAATAATGTGTGAGGATCGACGCTGGAGACAGGAAGCAGGTACAGGGAGAAAATGTAATAATTAACGGACATGAAACAAGACAGGAACGGCGTCTGGACAGGGGACAAAATAACGACATCAATGCTGACACGGGGATGGAACAGACATAAAGGGGAGGCAATCAAATAATAACAGGGGAGGTTAGCATTTTTGGGTGGGGTATGATATTTGTGCGTCTAACGTTCTCACTCATTATTGACGGTTCATTCAGGACTATCTGTAATCATGGTAGCATCCACATTAATGTATATTCTATTCTTGTTTACAATAAAAGTGACTACAAAATGACACAATACATTATTTGCCATTTCATTTCTAATGGGTAGAACATAATCTGAAACGCAACCAAAACAGACAATGCCTCCAAGATTGTAGTCACAAGCTTGATGTAATCATTGCGTGCTAGGAATATGGCACAAAATACTCAACTCTTGACTACTTTAATACACATAAGGGAATTTGTCCCAATACTTTTGTCCCGTTAAATTGGGCGGGACTATGCTCAAAAAGTGCTGTAATGTCTAAACGGTTCACCTGATATGGATGAAAATACCCTCAAGTTTAAGCTGACAGTTGGCACTTTAACCTCAGTCATTGTATCACTTCAAATCCAAAGTGCTGGAGTACCTCGCCAAAGGAAGAACACATGCTTTACTGTCCCAATAATTACAGAGGCGACTGTATGTAGGGGTAAAGTGACTAAGCAACAGGATAGATAATAGACCGCAGCAGCAGCGTATGTGGTGAGTGGGAATGTGCGTGTGGCGTCAGTATGCATGTGTGCGCGTGCTGTGTGTGTGGGCGTAGGTGTGTGTTGGGATGTCAGTGTATGTATGTTTGAGTGTGTGGGTAGAGTCATGAGTTCTACTGTTCAACTCCTGTTTAATTATAGCCTGGGAGCTAGCTGATGCTGGTTTGGTGTGAGTCCCCTGTCTCTCCACTACACACCGATGATGAATGAGACTTGAGACTGGCTGCAGCTTCCAGCTGCTCGCTCTGGGACCGTCTACTTTAGATTCTACACTGATGCTAGGTTATATGGGCTCTCGGGACGCAATTAATAATAATAATAATAACAATAATTAGGTGGGTGTGTGTTATACACACGTGTGAGTTAGAAATATCGTTTTTGGGCATATCCCACTTCCCCCTGAGACACGCTCGGACAGTGAGATCACGGCCAGGGATCAGCCATTATTGACGGCAACCCTGGAGCAATTCGGGTTAAGTGCCTTGCTCAAGTGCACATGGACAGATTTTTCACCTCGTCAGCTCAGGGATTCGAACCAGTGACCTTTCGGTTACTGGCACAATGCTCTTAAAGGAACGTTCCACCCAAAAACGATCTTTTGGTGTTTGTTTCATTCGTCCAAATGTTTTGCTTGTCAGCAATGAAGTGTTCAAGATATGTCACTTTCAAAATACAGAAATCATCCTACGGGGATGAAAGTTACATATCTGGAAAACGTGCCTTTACATACTACACCCAGCCAACATCACCTAGCCTATTTCAGCCAGTGTCTTCTACTCCTTCACCCCACACGCCCTTCCCTCTGACCCTACACCCCGACATTACAAGCGGTTTCCACTATCAACTTCCTAGCAAAGTCCAGACACAGCTCCATTCCGAGGACTATACCTAGCTTGGCAGCCACTGCTATTACTACTACTGTTGCTCCTTCACCCAATAGCCATGTCTCTGGACCTACACCCACCCCTCACATCCCACTCTCACACCCCAGGTCAGGTTACCCCACACCCTGGCCTGATTGCCCATCCCTGTTCCAGCTTCCCCCTGGTTGTCACCCCTTGTCCCCTGAGATCCACCAGGCTATCTAGAGTGGTTGAGTTTAGTCAGGCTGGCAGGGCTGCAGTAACCAGAGCTTGCTCCTCTCTCTTTTTGTCGGGAATGAGTCTCTCTCTCTCTCTCTCTCTGCACCCCCCCCACCCCTTCCGTTCTCTCGCTTTCACACTCTCTAGTGGTTAGAGCGGGTGGGCCAGTAACCGAAAGGTTGCTGGATCGACTCCCCGAGCTGACAAGGTAAACAACCTGTCGTTCTGCCCCTGAGCAAGGCAGTTAACCCCCTGTCCCATCCCGTCCCCCGTTCCCCGGTGGATGTCGATTAAGGCAGCCCCCCCCCCCCCCCCCCCTCTCTGATTCAGGTGGGGTTGGGTTAAATGCGGAAGACATTTCAGTTGAATACATTCAGGTGGACTGACTAGGTTTCCCCCTTTCCTGCTCTGTCTCTTTGTTTTTAGATTTCTCCCTCTCTCTCTTACCCGTTCTCTTATTCTCGTTCTCTCTTGCTCTCTCTCGGTTCTTCCCTTTCTCTTGATCTACCCTGTCTCTTTTACACACACACACACGAGCACACACACCCTTAGCAGGAAAATAAACATGTAGCTGAACACACACTCATGCACACGCACGCACACACATACACACGCACACACACATATGCGCACGCACGCATACATTAGTTTTACTATCCTCGTGGGGACCAAACAATATGATTCCTATTAAAAATCCTATTTTCCCTAACCCTTAAAACTAACTCTAATTCTAAGCCTAAAATAGCCTTTTTCCTTGTGGGGACTGGCAAAATGTCCCCACTTTTCCTTGTATTACTATCCTTATGAGGACTTCTGGTCCCCACAAGGTAAATTAAAACCAAACACACACACACACTCATCCCACTCCATCACTGCTCCTAATAGGGTGTAGGCTGAGAGAAAGAGCCAGACTCCCTCCGTCAGCACAGTGAATCTATATTCATTCACTATCTCCACCGTGCCCTAGAGGCAAATGAACTAGAGAGAATCCATAGATCCAATAAGCCCACTGATCTATTGAGAAACTCTCTTTGGAATGGAATCTAGGAATCCATACTGCATGAATCCCTCCCCTGCAGAATGGATTAGATAACCAGCTCGCTATGTCGTCCTAGCGTTATGGCTATCAGTTTGCCACTGCTGCCGTGGTAAGCATTTAGGTAATGTTGTTAGTGCAGCATAGAGCATAGATTGTTTCCTGGTTCTCTTATCAGTAAATCACCTACTCAATCCTGATGTTTTAGCCTGTGGCGTTTACCTTCAGTGGAAGCACCATATTTGTATGCAATGAATCAAGACGATTAAATGAGAATTGTCTTTGTGAAATATCGCAGAGAAATACAGTCTTAGTTAATAACTCATACTTACTGTACAAATACACTTGGGCTATTGGCTGTGTGGTAGCCTCCAAATGAACTGCATTAACCCTTGCAGCACCCCTTCCCTTTGGGTGGGAATGGAATGGCTGTGCTTGCTGCTCATTGGCTGGTGGGCTGCCTGTTATCTGGAATGCCTCTCTCTCTGTCTGTATGTCTGTCTGTTAGGAGAGACGGAGTGGAGATACCAATCCATCATATAGGGAGGCAGAGGGATTAGGAGTGTGTATGTGTGTGTGTGTGCGTGTGTGTGTGCGTGTGCGTGTGCGTGTGTGTGTGTGTGTGTGTGTGTGTGTGTGTGTGTGTGTGTGTGTGTGTGTGTGTGTGTGTGTGATGGAGGAATAGGATGTGCAAGTGTGTGTAAGGAAGAGTTCATGGTTGTATGAGAGAGAAAACGAAAGTGTGCGGTAATGCAGCATTGATCCTTGCTTGATATTTAAACCCTGTCTCTGCCTACTGACTGCTGATTGCAGTTTGTTCTTAATGCTCCTGCTCTGATGCTCCTCCCTGCTCTCTTAGCTGGAGTGGGGACCCTGGTGAGTGAAACGTTTAACCCAAACCCCTCTCTTCTAATGCAAGGTACTCCAACTGGCGACCCCCGGGCTCGTGGGTGGTTTGGTTTGGCCACCCAAGTTTTCTGAGGGGCGGGGGTGGGGCATAATAGGTTGTAAAAACTTGGAGCTGATTTCCTGGTGTTATCTTCATTTAAGAAATCTGTTCCCAAGTATAATAGAGACACGTGATCATATACAAACGTAAGCAAGGTTTGAAATTATGTTTTAGTCAAACATCTGTTTTGGCTTTGTGCGGTCAATTAAATATATATATATATATATATATATATATATATTTTAAACTATGTTTACATTTCAGTAGAAGCTCTTATGTTAAGTGCCTTGCTCAGAGGCACACCAACAGATGTTTCACCGAGTCGGCTCGGGGGTTTCAAACCAGTGACCTTTCAATTACTGGCCCAACGCTCTTAACCGCTAGGCTACCTGCCGACCCTGCCTGTTCCGGGCCCCCCGACCATCCGCTCAAGGAAAAATCGGCCCGCGGCGGAATCATGTTGATTATCCCTGCTCTAATGTACGAGCGCAGAGCAGACCAGTAAGCTAGAAACCCAGTTTTGGAACAATGTGGTAGAAATAGTCGGAGGGTTTGTGAAATGTTAGTTCTAGTGAAAAGTGTTGATTTGCTAATAATGCCGATTCTCCTTTTCTTCAGAAGGGAGTTAGAATAAGCAATACAGGATTGGATTTATAAGAACTGAACTCTTAATTTTATATATTACCCCTGTATATGTATAAAACCTTCTTGGGAAAAAAAATATGCAAATAAGCACTGTTCCAAATGTTCAGTTACAGAAATTTGACCTTTGATTTGTAGGGTGGAGTTATGTCACACGTGCAGCTAACAAAAACATATGGAAATGTCTGCTCTACCCCAAATTACAACCAACTAATTGCAGCATTACCGCAAAAATGGAAGAGGAAAGTGGAAGGGGGGAAAAGTAATGGACTTGTCTGTTGGCCCTGCATTAAAGATAATTGGTTGAAGAAAATTGTGATAAATAAAAAAGTATACCAGTTTCATTTAAGGACCCCAAAAAATGACAGCTGTGCCATATAGATTGCAAAATAGTTGGAATCGGTACGTCTCAAGTCTCTTCCTATAGCAGATGGTTTATGAACTGATACTCAAAACGACACCAGGATGAAAAAAATAGGATTTTTCCATTTCAATTTTTATACAAAATTCTTGCAACCAATATAATGTTATTTATATGGGGGGATACAACCTCCCCAGCTCTGCAGATTTGGCTGTGAAGAGACAGAATCATTAGATCATTTGTTTCGGTACTGTCTACATGTAGCTTGTTTTTGGTCGCAGGTCCAGGAATGGCTGAAGAATTGCAATATTTACCTGGAGCTAACTGTGCAGATAGCAAAGGTGATCTGAAAAGTCATAGTCAGTCAATCAATAATATAATAATACTAAATGCTAAAATGTTTATTTTCAATTCACAATCTGTAGAAACGATAAGAATAGAAAGGTTCAGAACTTTTGTGAAACATCACAGCACAGCAAATAGAAATCCAAAATGGATGGTGTTAAGAGATTAGATGGCAGGGGTTGAATGGAGCTGAAGGTTGGGACTAATAGCAACTAATAACAACAATATAACTAATGTAAAACATACTGTGCCGTAAAATGTATATAGGTTCAGAACTTTTGTGAAAGAGGACAGTTTGAAATGGTAAATATATGATACGGTAAATGAGAAAAATCGAACTGGATGGACATCAGACATAGAAGGGAGAGGTTGAGGTTAGAGGAAGGGCAGGAGTAAAAGAAAACTAAATAGATCTAATGTAAAATAGACTGCCTATAAAATGTATATCGTAATAATAAGCTGGAAGTAGAAGCCTAAGCGTTGATGTTCACTAGTTTACTCCAGTGGTGGTAGTAATAAAGGACAATATATATATATTTTTAAAGTGTGTGTGTGTGTGTGTGTGTGTGTGTGTGTGTGTGTGTGTGTGTGTGTGTGTGTGTGTGTGTGTGTGTGTGTGTGTGTGTGTGTGTGTGTGTGTGTGTGTGTGTACAGTATATGTATTTATATGTGTGTACAAAAGTTTGGAGAGACCTACTCATTCAAGTATTTTTCTTTATTTAGACTATTTTCTACATTGTAGAATAATAGTGAAGACATCAAAACTATGAAATGTAGTAACCAAAAATGTGTTAGACAAATCAACGTATATTTTATGTAGATTCTTCAAAGTAGTCACCCATTGCCTTGATGACACCTTTGCTCACTCTTCACATTCTCTCAACCAGCTTCACCTGGAATGCTTTTCCAACAGTCTTGAAGGAGTTCCCACGCATGCTGAGCACTTGTTGGCTGCTTTTTCTTCACTCTGTGGTCAAACTCATCCCAAACCATCTCAATTGGGTTGAGGTCGGGTGATTATGGAGGCCAGGTCATCTGATGCAGCACTCCATCACTCTCCTTCTTGGTCAAATAGCCTTTACACAGCCTGGAGGTGTGTTTGGTCATTGTCCTGTTGATAGTCACACTAAGCGCAAACCAGATGGGATGGCGTATCGCTGCAGAATGCTGTGGAAGCCATGCTGGTTAAGTGTGACTTGAATTCTAAATAAATCACAGACATTGTCACCAGCAAAGCACCATCTCACTTCCTCCTCCACGCTTCACAGTAGGAACCACACATGCGGAGATCATCCGTTCAACTACTCTACGTCTCACAAAGACACAGCGATTGGGACCAAAAATATCAAATTTGGACTCATCAGGCCAAAGGACAGATTTCCACCTGTCTAATATCCATTGCTTGTGTTTCTTGGCCCATGCAAGTCTCTTCTTATTGGTGTCCTTTAGTAGTGTTTTTTCCCCCAGTAATTTGACCATGAAGGCCTGATTCACGCGGTCTCCTCTGAACAGTTGATGTTCAGATGTGTCTGTTACTTGAACTCTGTGAAGCATTTATTTTGGCTGCAATCTCTGAGGCTGGTAACTCTAATGAACTTATCCTTTGCAGCAGAGGTAACTCTGGGTCTTCCTTTCCAATGGCAGAGTTTCTCTGTCCAGTGTTTGTGTTCTTTTGCCCATTTTAATCTTTTATTTGTATTGGCCAGTCTGAAATATGGCTTTTTCTTTGCAACTCTGCCTAGAAGTCCAGCATCCCGGAGTCGCCTCATCGCTGTTGACGTTGAGACTGGTGTTTTGCGGGTACTATTTAATGAAGCTGCCAGTTGAGGACTTGTGAGGCATATGTTTCTTAAACTAGACACTCTAATGCAGTTGTGCACCGCGGCCTCCCACTCCTCTTTCTATTCTGGTTAGAGCCAGTTTGCGCTGTTCTGTGAAGGGAGTAGTACACAACGTTGTAGGAGATCTTCAGTTTCTTGGCAATTTCTCGCATGGAATATCCTTAATTTCTCATAACAATAATAGACTGACGAGTTTCAGAAGTTCTTTGTTTCTGGCCATTTTGAGCTTGTAATCGAACCCACAAATGCTGATGCTCCAGACACTCAATTGAATCCTACAGATGAAGAACCATATATGTGACATTTACAAAGAAAATGAGATATACATGAACAATCATTATTGGACACCCTTTTTCTATAGTGAACCGGTTTCACAAGCTTTCCACGCGCTAATTAACAATCATTTTAAATTTAAAGATAGGCTCTCGTGGAATAGCCGTTTATGTGCACCACTCAGAATGGACGGACAAGCGCACAACCTTTCTGTTGCTGATGAAAATCGCAGAAATGTGGGAAAGAAACGTAAAACAAAACAAAAAGAATGGAAAGACAGGCAAAGGAAGATCTTACGGGATGCGGGAAAACCCTATACAAATCGTAAGGGTCAAGAAAAAACTGGGAAAAACTGTCCAAAAGAGGTATGTGGAAGAACCGTATATCAAACAATGAAGCTAGCTAGCTATAGAGTACAGTAACTAACATGTATGTTGTGGGTTGTCTAATTTGTAACTATAGAGAAAACATATTAGCTAAAGTTCGTTGGCTAATAACTCATACATTATCGTTACAAATGTTATTGCTAGATTATAGAAGAAACATAGGTAGCTACTTTTTCTCCATCCACCGGATGATTCGACATGGCTACAGTAGCTAGCTAGTTACACTGTATCGTGCAGGGAAGAGCGTGTTCCACGACGTGCAGAAAGGAGTGTGGAAAGTGACTGATGAGCGCAAGCTGCATCTGTTCAACAGTTTCTACACTGTCCCATACGAGACAAAACAAGCGTTGATTCTCTCCGGCTTAGAACAGGTTAGAAATAAGACAAAACGCCTATTATTACAATAGCTATATTGAACACTTGCATAGTTTAACTTTGACAGTAATGATACGTACATTAACGTTAACTCTAAAAGTGCTGTGTTACACAATGGTGCAATACAAACTCATTCTGTGTATAGATTGGGAGTGTTTTGTAGTTCTATGGTATGTTCACATTGAGGGATTCATTTTAAATGAGATTAAGATGTCATGACTCAACTTTTAAGAAAATTCATCATTGTTAAAGTTGATAGACCACCTTTAAATGAACCTCCATACAAATGAATTAACTACATATTGCATTTAAGTTATTTACATGAAGGGCATCTGTACTTGAAAGTACTTAAAACATCATATCAGGTGTTAAAAAAGGACATCTTACAAGAGTCATGCAAAATGTCACATATACTGTTCTTCCACAAACTGAAATCATCACTGGAGATATACTGTTCTTCCACATTCTTAAAATTAAAACGGCAATAAAAAAAATATTTTTTGAAATAACAAAAAAATATAAATTGTTGTTGGGAGATATGGGTATGGTGAATTATTTGTCAACCATAAAACACCTAATGTGGTACACACAATTAATAATATAAAAATAACTGATTATCTTAAAATGGAAAAATTGTCACATATATGGTTCTTCGTCTGTAGGATTCAATTAGTCTAAAGGCCAGTTGTATTGCTTCTTTAATCAGAACAACAGTTTTCAGATGTACTAACACCATTGCAAAAGGGTTTTCTAATGATAAATTAGCCTTTTCAAATTCTAAACTTGGATTAGCTAACACAACATGCGATTGGAACACAGGAGTGATGGTTGCTGATAATGGGCCTCTGTACGCCTATGTAGATATTCCATTAAAAATCTGCCATTTCCTGCCACAAAAGTAATTTACAACATTAACAATGTCTACACTGTATTTCTGATCAATTTGATGTTATTTTAATGGACAATTTTTTTTGCTTTTCTTTGAAAAACAAGGACATTTTTAAGTGACCCCAAACTTGTGAACGATAGTGTATATTTGCAAAAAAAATATATGGGGGATTGGAAGTGATGCAGACAATTACATTGATGGAAGCTACAATCTACCTGCAATATTAAAGCTGATCTGCCCCCTAAAATAAATACAAATTAGTATGGTTCAACCTTGAAGTTCAACTTTGAACTTCCAATTCAAAGCTTTGATTGAAGTATGGCAGTGTATAGATACAAGCACGTTTGCCATATTGCCAAGCCCTCTAACACAAGCAACCCTGGTAAACAACAGATCCAGGTGAAGCTTCAAGTCTCTATCTCCTTTGATGTCAATTTCACACGCCATTTGATGTTATGGGGAAGCAATTTACATGCCTTTCAAGAGCAGAATGTGCTTTTTTGACGAACGTATCAGGGAAAAGACACCCTGACCGCTTAAATGAAATGGACTGTGGTATGGTGTTGTGGCTCCAGTGAGACTATGGGTGTTTTGTGGTTGTTGTCGGAGACTGTTTATTATGGCCTGGCTACGGGGGGACATTTGACAAATGCTACATGCAAATCTCTCTGTGGGTGACCTTTTTTTTTGCTTAGCAGCAGCAGCTCTCGGGCTGTAGCTAAATCAGTGTCGGTTAAAAGAAAAATGGCTTTTGTTCTTTATGTTCTCTTTTCTGG
The DNA here is from genome assembly GCF_045791955.1 of Oncorhynchus clarkii lewisi. Taxonomy (NCBI): domain Eukaryota; kingdom Metazoa; phylum Chordata; class Actinopteri; order Salmoniformes; family Salmonidae; genus Oncorhynchus; species Oncorhynchus clarkii. Next base: position 35,335,081 of record NC_092178.1, on the reverse strand, counting down.
TCCCTAAACCCATCTGATAGGGCTGGGTGGGAAAGTAATGAGGTTTATAAGTCCTATCTAACTTTCATCGGTTTTAGTTGTTGAGGGCTAGCCTTAGACTGCTAGGTTGTGGGATTCCAAGTCAAATGGGCCTATTTCACAATCAACACCTTTCCCCTTTCCCTAGCCCTTGTCCCTTTGCAGGTCTGCAAGAATTGAAAGGTATTAGCAACAGTTAAGGGTCAACCTAGCTTTCTATTGCGCTTACATTTATCTAATACTTTCAGATCTGACTGTAAGGGGAAGAAGGGGCTTGGTTTCCAACTGACCGGGACATACTATGTCTATTATTGCTATTCATGGTGTGGCAGGTAGCCTAGTGGTTAGTGTTGGGCCAGTAACCGAAAGGTTCTTAGATCAAATCCCCGAGCTGTCAAGGTAAAAATCTGTCGTTCTGCCCTTGAACAAGGCAGTTAACGCACTGTTCTTAGGCCGTCATTGTAAAAAATAATTTGTTCTTAACTGACTTGCCTAGTTAAATAATAAAAAATAAAAATATTTGTCACCATGCTTCACTAAGAGTGAAATGCTTACTTACGGGCCCTTCCCAACAATGCAGGGAGAGGGAAAATAGACAAATATTAGAAAAGTAAAAACTACACAATGAGTAACAATAACTTGGCTATATACATGGGGTACCAGTACCGAGTCGATGTGCAGGGGTACTACAGTAGGTAGTTAAGGTAGATTTAAGCAATAAGGGGTGTGGTATATAGCCAATATACAACGGCTAAAGGCTGTTCTTATGCAGGAATCAACGCGAAGTGCCTGGATACAGCCCTTAGCCGTGGTATATTGGCCATATACCACAAACCCCTGAGGTGCCTTATTGCTATTATCGACTGGTTACCACCGTAATTAGAGCAGTAACAAGACATTTTTTTGTCATACCCCTGGTATACGGTTTGATATACTACGGCTGTCAGCCAATCAGCATTCAGGGCTCGAACCACCCAGTTTATAAATGTACATATAACTAGGAATAAAGTGACTAGGCAACAGAATAGATAATCATTGTATTTATATTGGTTCAGGGTGTTCTTCCCCCTGCAAGACTCATCTCTCATTTGCTCAGTCAGGGCCAGTTCCGTGCATGCCTGTTAACTTTTCAAACCTAATTAACCACTAATCTCTCATATGTCAGCTAGAAGGCAGGAGTTGGAGGAACTTCAAGCTTCTCTCCTCTTTGTACTTGTTCCCAAGAGCTTTAGAGAGCCACCCAACCCCCAACCAGACTTTAGACATAAAATAAATCATGCCCTCATTCTCGACAATCAGTGCCTTCTGCAAACGTCAGCCGAGACAGGAAATTGTGGGTGGAGTTGAAGAGAATGACATGGTGCGGTAACAAATAAAAAAGGGCTGCTCCTGCTGGGAGGGAAAGAGTGATGGACAGCGACGGAGGAATGTATTGAATTTCCCTCTGTTGGAGCCAGAGCGCTGTTGAGGTCGTACATCTCAACAGTCGGGCGTGTACATCTAATTAGTCAAAAGTCGCTAGCGTCCCATCTGGCCAACATCCAGTGAGATTGCAGAGCGCCAAATTCAAATACAGAAATGCTCATTCTAAAAATTCTGAAAACAAAACATATTTTACATAGGTTTAAAGATTAACTTCTTGTTAATCCAACCACGGTGTCAGATTTATAAAATGCTTTTCGGAGAAAGCATACCTAGCCCAGAACATACCTAGCCCAGAACATAGCCCAGTTGACAAATTATTACAAACAGCAACCAGCCAAGCAGAAGTGTTACAAAAGTCAGAAATAGAGATAAAATGAATCCCTTACCTTTGATGATCTTCATATGGTGGCAATCAGAAGACATTAATTTACTCAATAATAACATTTAATGTTCCTTTTGCTTGATAAAAAGTCTCTTTATATCCAAAAACCTCTGTTTTGTTTGTGCGATTTCTTCAGTAATCCACAGGCTCAAACGCAGTCAAAACAAACATGTCAAACGATGTTTATATTCAATCCTCAGGTTGTTTTTAGCCTAAACAATCTATAATATTTCAACAAAGACTGTTGACATCTAGTGGAAGGCATAGGAACTGCAAATTGAGTCCTAAGTCAATGGATACTGTAATGGCATTGAATAGAAAACTACAAAACTGCCAAATCAGTTCTGTTATACTCACAGACACTATTTTAACGGTTTTGGAAACTTCAGAGTGTTTTTTTTATCCAAATCTATCAGTTATATGCATATCACATCTTCTGGGCCCGAGTAGCAGGCCGTTTAATTTGGGCATGCTTTTCATCCAAAATTCCGAATGCTGCCCCCTACCCTAGAGAGGTTTTAACAAACTGCACAAGTGACACACTAGATTCATGCTAAGTTTCCTCCACATTGCTTCCGCTTAGCGCAGATCAAGGAGAGGAGATGTGGGGAGGAGGCTTATTGGGATGCACCCCCTCCTGTAAATATTTGTATCTCTTTATGCAAGAAGGGTTACGGAGGCTATGCTGTGTGATGTTTGGATGAGATATGTTATTCATTACTTTTTATTTATTTTATTTCATCTTTGTTTAACCAGGTAGGCTAGTTGAGAACAAGTTTTAATTTACAACTGCGACCTGGCCAAGATAAAGCAAAGCAGTGCTCCACGCAAGAGCTCACCCCGTGGGGTCAAAATGATCACAAGAACGGTGAGCAAAAATCCCAAAACCACACTGGGGGACCTAGTGAATGACCTGCAGAGAGCTGGGACCAAAGTAACAAAGCCTACCATCAGTAACACACTATGCCGCCAGGGACTCAAATCCTGCAGTGCCAGACGTGTCCCCCTGCTTAAGCCAGTACATGTTCAGGCCCGTCTGAAGATTGCTAGAGAGCATTTGGATGATCCAGAAGAATATTGGGAGAATGTCATATGGTCAGATGAAACCAAAATATAACTTTTTGGTAAAAACTCAACTCGTCGTGTTTGGAGGACAAAGGATGCTGAGTTGCATCCAAAGAACACCATGCCTACTGTGAAGCATGGGGGTGGAAACATCATGCTTTGGGGCTGTTTTTCAGCAAAGGGACCAGGACGACTGATCCGTGTAAAGGAAAGAATGAATGGGGCCATGTATCGTGAGATTTTGAGTGAAAGCCTCCTTCCATCAGCAAGGGCATTGAAGATGAAAAGGGGCTGGGTCTTTCAGCAAGACAATGATCCCAAACACACCACCCGGGCAACGAAGGAGTGGCTTCGTAAGAAGCATTTCAAGGTCCTGGAGTGGCCTAGCCAGTCTCCAGATCTCAACCCCATAGAACATCTTTGGAGGGAGTTGAAAGTCTGTGTTGCCCAGCAACAGCCCCAAAACATCACTGCTCTAGAGGAGATCTGCATGGAGGAATGGGCCAAAATACCAGCAACAGTGTGTGAAAACCTTGTGAAGACTTACAGAAAACATTTGACCTCTGTCATTGCCAACAAAGGGTATATAACAAAGTATTGAGATAAACTTTTGTTACTGACCAAATACTTATTTTCCATCATAATTTGCAAATAAATTCATTAAAAATCCTACAATGTGATTTTCTGGATTTTTTTCCCTCATTTTGTCTGTCATAGTTGAAGTGTACCTATGATGAAAATTAAAGGCCTCTCTCATCTGTTTAAGTGGGAGAACTTGCACAATTGGTGGCTGACTAAATACTTTTTTGCCCCACTGTGTATCGTTAGCTCTTTTGTATTCATATTATTGGATTTAACATTTAATTGGGAATGTACTCAGCAGCATAGTACAAATGCTAGCACCTTCTGCAAGTCTACAGTTTTTTAATTGTCGGATACCATTTCCCCCAGAGTCTCTCTTTCTCTTCTATCCATCCTCCCCTGTGTGCTAAGCCCATCCTTCATTCTCTCCCCCTCCTCAGCCAAACATCTCCTGACCCACCGTTCCCCCCGGTAGGCCGTCGCTGTAAATACGAATTTGTTCTTAACTGACTTGCCTAGTTAAATAAAGGTTGAATTAAACAAAGAAAATGATTATGGACGTCAACACGGCGACACTCCATCTTAACTCCTCCACATTTACTGGACTGGTTGAACAGTGCAGAAGAGAACCTCCCCCGACACGTTTTTCCTCCTCTCGTCAAGACCAGTATGTAGGGGATATAGTTTCAGGTGTTTATTTTACACCTGCTAAGTTAAAAAAAACATCAAACAACCCCCTTCTGAGCCTCCGTCGCGGCACACCATCCCTCACCTGGAATCCATTTGAGTCTCTGCTCCTATCACCCCGACCCTCTGATTAGAGAATGAGAAAGTGTGTGTGTGTGAGAGAGAGAATGAGAGAGATTTATCATCAAAACAACCTCGTCTCTGTAGCAGCCGGCCAGCGTATTGTATAAGGTGTTTTTCTCACTCTGCCTTGCAGTTTTAATAAGGCTTTTTGTTTTCACTGCTCTAGCTATTAAAGGCTGTGTGTGTTTGTATGTGTATGTTCACATGCGAATGTACACACATGCATATGTTTATTTGTGTGTGTGAGAGAGCATGCATTTGTGTGTGTGTGTGCTAACCTAAGCCAGATCTGTTTGGGCACGCTCTCCTGACTCATCACCCCTTCCTATTCCCGTGTCTGTCAGGGGGCTTGTAAAAGTAAAGAGAAAGTGAGAAAGATGAAAGAACTGAAGAGTCAGTTTTGTCTACCCCCCTCACTGAGTCCCAAAGCAGAGCTTCTGAATTCTAGGCTAGCAAACAAATTTGAAGAATGGTGCTGTGTGCTTATGAGGGGGAAGTCGTTTGAAGAGCCTCGCGGTCTTGCTCACCTTGTTCTAAAGAAAGACAGCTGGACGGGTTGAGAAACACTCGAGAGGAGGAAAAAACAGAGAGGGAGGGCGGGGTGTTGTTGCTGGGAAATTGTCTCAAGGATGTGTGTCTGTCTGATTGAAGTGCCACATCTGAATAGGACCTATCAGCTAGAGAATGCCACTGAACGCAGAAAGAGATATACTCTCTGCCAGATGTTTATGTTCCTCACACTGGAACTTACATGCTAGTGTGTGTGTGTGAGTGAATATATTAGTGGGGGAGAAGGAACACACGTGCTCTTGAATATATGTAAGTGTGGGCGTTTGTGTGTGTGTGTGTTTGTGTTTCCGTGTGTGGATACGAACGGTGTATTCTTTTGTGTGATGTGTCTGTGTGCGTGATCCTCTCCCCTGGAGATGTGGTGGATGAGTGCAGCCCAGCAGGATAGTTCTTCCTCTGAGCTCTCTGTCTAATTATCTTTGCTACTAATTACAGCATCATGCAACCAGGAGCCACTGTGTGTGTGTTTGCGTGCGTGCACCCGTGTTTGTGTGTAGCAGGGAAGTACGTTTTCCTCTCGGTCTGTGTGAAAGATACAGATAATGTGTGTGTGTGTGTCCATATAAAAGTGTGACGGTTCTAGACTGAAGGACGGTTCTAGACTGAAGGACGGTTCTAGACTGAAGGACGGTTCTAGACTGAAGGACGGTTCTAGACTGAAGGACGGTTCTAGACTGAAGGACGGTTATAGACTGAAGGACGGTTATAGACTGAAGGACGGTTCTAGACTGAAGGACGGTTCTAGACTGAAGGATGGTTATAGACTGAAGGATGGTTATAGACTGAAGGACGGTTATAGACTGAAGGACAGATGCTGTCATATTCAAGTTTTGTGAGACACAGATGTTTGGAATGTTTTTTCGACGGGTTGGCAATAGGCTGAATAATAGATCAAGCTGTTACAAGCTATCAGAGCAGGACGTGTGTGTGTGTGGGGGGGGGGGGGGGGGGGGAAATGAAAGACAGGTTCATGCACTCAGTGTGATGTGAAGAGCATGTACTGTATGTGTTGGATGGGCATGGTTCGCTAGCTAATCGAGCACTAACGTTCGTTCCAATATGCGTGTATTCGAACACTTGAGTATTCACACTTTTAAAAAAAAATGTGTTAGACCTATTTTAACAATGAAACAGCTTTGTCTAAATTAAATTAAATTGCCCATGTTACATTGTTACACACAAGGATATACCATGACATTTGAAATACATAATTCAATAAAATAATCTTTAGAATGTAGTGTTTACAGTGCATTCGGAAAGTATTCAGACCCCTTGACTTTTTACACATTTTGTTACGTTACAGCCTTATTCTAAAAAGGATTCAATCCATTTTTTGTAAAAAAAAAATAAAAAAAAAGACAAATGTATTACAAATAAAAAATGGAAATATCACATTTACATACACTAACTACTGTTCAAAAGTTTGGGGTCATTGATCAGAAATACAGTGTAGACATTGTTAATGTTGTAAGTGACTATTGTAGCTGGACCGGGGTCTCCCACTCCTCTTTCTATTCTGGTTAGAGACAGTTTGCTCTGTTCTGTGAAGGGAGTAGTACAGTGTTGTACAAGATCTTCAGTTTCTTGGCAATTTCTCGCATGTAAATAGCCTTCATTTCTCAGAACAAGAATAGACTGACGAGTTTCAGAAGAAAGTCTGTAATTTTGAGTCTGTAATCAAACCCACAAATGCTGATGCTCCAGATACACAACTAGTCTAAAGAAGACCAGTTCATTGATTCTTTAATCAGAACAACAGTTTTCAGCTGTGCTAACATAATTGCAAAAGGGTTTTCTAATGATCAATTAGCCTTTTAAAATGATAAACTTGGATTAGCTAACACAACATGCCATTGGAACACAGGAGTGATGGTTGCTGATAATGGTCCCCTGTAAAAAAAAAATATAAAAAACATTGCCTATGTAGATATTACATAAAAGATCTGCAGTTTCCTGCTACAATAGTCATTCACAACATTAACAATGTCTACACTGTATTTCTGATCAATTTGATGTTATTTTAATGGATTTTTTTTTTGCCTTTATATCAAAAACAAGGACATTTCTAAGTGACCCCAAACTTTTGAACGTAGTGTAAGTATTCACACCCTTTACTCAGTACTTTGCTGAAGCACCTTAGGCAGTGATTACAGCCTTGAGTCTTCTTGGGTATGACGCTACAAGCTTGGCACACCTGTATTTGGGGAGTTTGTCCCATTTTTCTCTGCTGGTCCTCTCAAGCTCTTTCAGGTTGGATGGGGAGAGCCGTTGCACAGCTATTTTCAGGTCTCTCCAGAGATGTTCGATCTGGTTCAAGTCTGGGCTCTGGCTGGACCACTCAATGACATGCAGAGACTTGTCCTGAAGCCACTCCTGCATTGTCTTGGCTGTGTGCTTAGGGTCGTTGTCCTGTTGGAAGGTGGACTTTTGCCCCAGTCTGAGGTCTTGAGCGCTCTGAAGCAGGTTTTCATCCAGGATCTCTCTGTACTTTGCTCCGTTCATCTTTCCCTCGATCCTGACTTGTCTCCCAGTCCCTGCCGCTGAAAAACATCCCCATGATGCTGCCACCACCATGCTTCACTGTAGGGATGGTGCCTTGTTTCCTCCAGACGTGATGCTTGGCATTCAGGCCAAAGAGTTCAATCTTGGTTTCATAAGACCAGAGAATCTTGTTTCTCATGGTCTGAGAGTCCTTTACGTGCCTTTTGGCAAACTCTAAGTGGGTTGTCATGTGCCTTTTACTGAGGAGTGGCTTCCGTCTGGCAACTCTACCATAAAGGTCTGATTGGTGCAGTGCTGCAGAGATGGTTGTTCTTCTCGAAGGTTCTCCCATCTCCACAGAGAAACTCTGGAGCTCTGTCAGTGACCATTGGGTTTTTAGCCACCTCCTTGACCAAGGTCCTTCTCCACCAATTGCTCAGTTTGGCCGTGCGGCCAGCTACGGACAGTTCCTTCGACCCCATGGCTTGGTTTTTGCTCTGACATTCACTGTCAACTATGGGATCTTATATAGACAGGTGTGTGCCTTTCCAAATCATGTCCAATCACTTTAATTTACCACAGGTGGACTCTAATCAAGTTGAAGAAACATCTCAAGGATGATCAATGTAAACAGGATGAACCTGAGTTCAATTTTGTGTCTCATAGCAAAGGGTCTGAATACTTATTTCAATAATATATTTATGGTTTTTAAAATTTCTAAAAACCTGTTTTCTCTTTGTCATTATGGGGTATTGTGTGTAGATTGATGAGATTTTTTTATTTTATTTCATCCATTTTAGAATAAAGCTCTAATGCGGAAAAGGTCAAGGGGTCTGAATACTTACCGAATGCACTGTAAGCATTGAGCTAATGCTGCATCAGACATCACGTGGCTTTGACAGTAGACTACATTGTTCACAGTTGCGCACTGTAAATGCAGTACTGAGAATGCACAAAGTGATTGTTTTATGTTAAAGCAAATGTTTCTATCTCATGGGCTATGGGTTATTATGGGTTGTGTTTGACATTAAAGGCATTTCACTATCATAATGCATTTAGCTCTCTGGCGAACCCTGACAACAGTATGCTATTTTCCCAACTTCAAATAGCGATTGGTCTACAGGCTAGGACCAATGGAGTGTCCTCAAGACCTGACAGATCAATACAACACACTCACCAGAAAACTTTTTGGGAAATCGAATAAGTTCAAATGCCCAACCGTAGTATGTGTCTGTGTGTGTTACTGTGTTTTTTATGTGGATCAGTGTCTGTGTGTATTTTGAGAAGGATACGTTTTTTTGTGTGTGTGTGTGCACAAGGATGGACTGGGGAATTCAACCCACCCCCCCACCCCTCGAGGCCCCCATTATTAGCTAGATAATGCTAATTCTGCACACAAAAAACCTGAGTTAGACTGGCCCACTAGGCTACAAATGGACCAGCCCATCTGGCATTTGCGCCTGTGTGTGCCCCCCTCTAAGTGTGAGCTCACTGTCAAAGACGAGCAGTCAGCCATCAGACTGGGACAGATGTTCGAGTGGCTGCTGGTTGGCACCATCGCCATGGTGATTATAAGAGGGGGCTCGGTTAATTGGCATGTGCTAGCCCTCTCTCCTGGCTCTGTCTGTCTGTCTGTCTGCTCTCAATGTCACCTTTTGCTCCCTGAAGAGGTGCTTTATTCAATGCAGTCTGTGGAGGTCTGTGTGTATGGGAGGGGTGGAGGGTGGGGGGGAAGCTAAATTAAGATCTGTCAGTCAAACAACGAGTCTAGCTGTGCAGGATTACATACCCCCGCCTCCTCCACAGATTCACACACACACACCTGCAAGCAGTGTTGCGCGCGCAAGAGTAACACACATATATCCTATATATATAATCTTAGCATACTGTCGCTGTCGGATGAAAACCTTGTTACTCCAACTTTCCCAATATTAAGTTTGACATCTATTGAAAGCAGTAACTTCTTTCCCAAAACAAGATGTTGTTTTGTCGTCCTGTGGAAGTACTGTGAAGGATATGATATTTGGAAAGTCATTTTCTTGACTTGCTGAAGCCAGTTTGTCTGATTTTTCGACAACGGCAGTTACAGTAGCTGTTGGCTTGTTTGTGTTTCATTGTTCTGTAGAACGCAGTTTGTCAGCGCAAATGGTCCTTTGGGGATAATGAAGTCTCTACTCTAAAGGCTGTTGTTGTCATTGGTGCTGTGTATGGGTGAGTTAGGGGTTGAGGAAATGGATACAGGCAAGCGGTAGTATTCTGTATTTGTATTTTTAAGTACGATGTTCGCATGAGTTGTCTGTGTGCTACACTCTTAGGAAAAAAAGGTGCTATCTAGAACCTAAAAGGGTTATTTGGTTGTCCCCATAGGAAAACTATTTGAAGAACCCTTTTTTGGTTCCAGGTAGAACCCTTTCCACAGAGGGATCTACATGGAACCCCAAAGAGTTCTACCTGGAACCAAAAAGGGTTCTACCTGGAACTGAAAATGATTCTCCTATGGGGACAGCTGAAGAAGAAATATTAATTTCCACAAAGTTTGCTGCTTCAGTATCTTTAGATATTTTTGTCAGATGTTACTATGGAATACTGAAGTATAATTACAAGCATTTCCTAAGTGTCAAAGGCTTTTATTGACAATTACATGAAGTTGACGCAAAGAGTCAATATTTGCAGTGTTGACCCTTTTTTTTCAAGACCTCTGAAATCCGCCCTGGCATGCTATCTATTAACTTCTGGGCCACATCCTGACTGATGGCAGCCCATTCTTGCATAATCAATGCTTGGAGTTTGTCAGAATTTGTGGGTTTTGTTTGTCCACCTGCCTCTTGAGAATTGACCACAAGTTCTCAATGGGATTAAGGTCAGGGGAGTTTCCTGGTCATGGACCCAACATATCGATGTTTTGTTCCCAGAGCCACTTAGTTATCACTTTTGGCAAGATGCTCCATCATGCTGGAAAAGGCATTGTTAGTCACCAAACTGTTCCTGGATGGTTGGGAGAAGTTGCTCTTGGAGGATGTGTTAGTACCATTCTTTATTCATGGCTGTGTTATTTTGCAAAATTGTGAGTGAGCCCACTCCCTTGGCTGAGAAGCAACCCGTCACATGAACGGTCTCAGGATGCTTTACTGTTGGCATGACACAGGACTGATGGTAGTGCTCACCTTGTCTTCTCCGGACAAGCTTTTTTCCGGATGCCCCAAACAATCAGAAAGGGGATTCATCAGAGAAAATGACTTTACCCCAGTCCTCATCAGTCCAATCCCTGTACCTTTTGCAGAATATCAGTCTGTCGCTGATGTTTTTCCTGGAGAGAAGTGTCTTCTTTGCTGCCCTTCTTGACACCAGGCCATCCTCCAAAAGTCTTCGCCTCACTGTGCGTGCAGATGCAAGCACACCTGCCTGCTGCCATTCCTGAGCAAGCTCTGTAATGGTGATGCCCCGATCCCGCAGCTGAATCAACTTTAGGAGACGGTCCTGGCGCTTGCTGGACTTTCTTGGGCGCCCTGAAGCCTTCTTCACAACAATTGAACCGCTCTCCTTGAAATGGTTGATTTAGGTGAAATCTTACTGGCAGCAATATCCTTGCCTGTGAAGCCCTTTTTGTGCAAAGCAATGATGACGGCACGTGTTTCTTTGCATGTAACCATGGTTGACAGAGGAAGAACAATGATTCCAAGCACCACCTTCCTTTTGAAGCTTCCAGTCTGTTATTCAAACTCAATCAGCATGAGAGAGTGATCTCCAGCCTTGTCCTTGTCAACACTCACACTTGTGTTAACGAGAGAATCACTGACATAATGTCAGCTGGTCCTTTTGTGGCAGGGCTGAAATGCAGTGGAAATGTTTTTTTGGGGGATTCAGTTCATTTCCATGGTGAAGACGGACTTTGCAATTAATTGCAATTCATCTGATCACTCTTCATAACATTCTGGAGTATATGCAAATTGCCATCATACAAACTGAGGCATCAGACTTTGTGAAAATTAATATTTGTGTCGTTTTCAAAACCGTTGGCCACGACTGTAGTACTATGTTAGGATAGGGTAAAAGGCAGTATGTGTGTTGCGTAAGCTTAGGTTAGGGGTCAGGAGTTCGTAAACAGTAGTTTGTGTATTGGTGCTATGTAGGTCTAAGAGTTATGGGGTGGATAAAGTGAGTTAGGAGTGGCTAAAATGGTTGTGTGCTTAGTGTATTAATACTGTATAAGAGTGAAATAGGGATGGGTAAAGACGGTTGTTGTTGTGCTTGGTGTTTACCGCCAGTCTCCGGGCTGGATGAATGTTCTAGACTGCCTCTGGACCAGGGCCAGTCTGGCCACACTGGGCTCTGTGTGTGTTGGAAATGTGGAAATGCCACAAACAGGAAAGTCACTCAATAAGGCTGCAGGCGGCATGATGTGGCACTGAATAGAACAGGCCTGGGCAAAGGCCGGCCCGGGGACCGTACGCGAAATCATGCTCGGATCACATAAAGAATTTGCGATGAGTAAAGTTTTGAAAAAACGTATTTGTTATTCAAATTAAAAGCCCAATGAATACTCACCTTAGCATAATGATTTAACTCCCACCGCTTGTGGGACATTTATTTTGAAGGCACGTATAAATAACTACTGCACGAGGCCAGACAGTGACTGACAGGCTGACACACACGTCAAGGTTACAATTAGTAGCTAGCAAGAAATTGTGCAAAAATTGGTTTTCCAAAGAAAAGGAAAGTAGACAATAAATGTAGGGTGTTCCAGGAAGAGTGGACATTGAAATATTTATTTATTGAGGTATCAGGGAAAGCTGTGTGCTTAGTGTGCAAAGAGAGCATCGCTGTCTTGAAAGACTACAACTTGTCCCGACACGTCCAGACGAAGCATGTAGGAACATGTCTTCTGAGCAGAGGGCAAGTGCATCGAAAGAGTTGCTTTCTTCAGTTGCAAAAGCAGCAAGGACTTTTCATAAAACTGCACCCAGCAAACAAAGTAATGTACGGTCCCACAAAATTGCTGAACATAGCAAGCCATTCGCTGAGGGCGAATTCATTAAGGAATGTTTAATTGTAAGTACTTTGCCCAGACAAGAAAGAGCTGTTTGAAAATGTTTCCCTGTCAAGATGAACAGTGACACGGTGTGTTGAGGACATTGCAGAGAATATGGGAACAACAGTTGAAAGACAAGGTAAAGGATTTCACCTATTTGTCCTTGGCCCTGGATGAGAGCAGTGGCAACGTCGTTGTTGATATTCTTACGAGGTCATAACCCCAGACTTTGAAATGACAGAGGAGCTGGCTTCAGCGCAGTCAATGAAGAGCACAACCACAGGGAAAGATTTATTGGAGGAGGTTAATAAGTGTGTGGCAAAGCTGGGACTGAGTTTTTAAAAAGTTATCCAGTGTGACCACTGATGGGTTCCCAAACTTGACAGGAAAAAGCATTGGCCTTTTGAAAAGGATACAATACCAGGTAGCTGAGCTGAACCCAGATCAGAAAATTATTATTAAGAGCAAAATCTTTAAACCACAGGCAGTTTGTCTCACTGTTGGAAGAGACAGAGTCGGGTCATGCACATCTCGCCTACCACAAAAACGTGAGATGGCTGAGTTTGGGAAGGTGCTTTAAAGGATGTGGGACCTGAGGTCAGAGATTGCTGAGTTTTTGCAAATGAAAGACAAATATGTAGATTTCCCTCAACTGCAAGATAAAGAATGGTCTGCTGAATTTGCCTTCACCGTGGACATTGTGGCCCTCATGAATGAACTGAATTCCAAACTACAAGGGAAGGGCTGTTTTTCACATCAGATGTTCAGCTTTGTCAAAGCCTTGAAGGGAAAATTACTCCTCCTGACCCGCCAAGTAGAAACCAACAATCTCACCCACCTTCCTTCCGACACTACTAGTCTGTTCCCTATCAGATGACCTTCTGACACTACTAGTCTGTTCCCTATCAGATGACCTTCTGACACTACTAGTCTGTTCCCTATCAGATGACCTTCTGACACTACTAGTCTGTTCCCTATCAGATGACCTTCTGACACTACTAGTCTGTTCCCTATCAGATGACCTTCTGACACTACTAGTCTGTTCCCTATCAGATGACCTTCTGACACTACTAGTCTGTTCCCTATCAGATGACCTACTAACACTACTAGTCTGTTCCCTATCAGATTACCTTCTGACACTACTAGTCTGTTCCCTATCAGATGACCTTCTGACACTACTAGTCTGTTCCCTATCAGATGACCTACTAACACTACTAGTCTGTTCCCTATCAGATGACCTACTGACACTACTAGTCTGTTCCCTATCAGATGACCTACTAACACTACTAGTCTGTTCCCTATCAGATGACCTACTAACACTACTAGTCTGTTCCCTATCAGATGACCAGCGGGAGGAGTATACATCGCTGCTGCGTGCTTTGAACTGTGAGTTTTCTCGTCGTTTTGAGGATTTCAAAGTGGTGGAAAATGACATGCTGTTGGTTTCCTCTCCTTTCACCTTCAAAGTGGATAACGCTCCCACTGACCTGCAACTTGAGCTTATCGATCTTCAGTCTAATGCAGTGATTGGAGAACTATTCAAAACAATGTGACTAACGAGGTTCTATGGATCTCTCGATGAACAAATCTTTCCAAAGATGACGAGTCATGCTCAGAAGATGTTTGTACTGTTTGGGTCAACCCATGTAAGTGAACAGACATTTTCAGTGATGAAATATAACAAGTCAATTCACAGATCATCTCTTACTGACTTTTAGCAATCCTGCCCATAGCGACGTCAGAAACTATACCTGACTACACTGCTCTAGTCAATGCCCATCAGAGACTTCACTCCTCACACTGATTGAGTAGTTTAAATGTAATGTTGAGCTCTCTCTCTTTCTTGTGTTTTTGTGCATACCCGTTAACAAGAGTTCTGTCCGTGGTACTGAATGCAGTGTACCTTTCCTTCTGTGTTGTTCATTGCATGTTTTATAATGACAATACCTACCAAAAGGAGAAGTAAGTTGCATATCTGGACGTGATTTACAGTAGATATATCTATAAACTCAGTCATACACATGATGTATAATCCTGTACTATGATTCTAGACCAAGATGGCAAAAATATATTCTAATGTGGCCCTCCATGGAAAATCATTTCCGAGGCCTGGACTAGAAGGCGTGTGTGTGTTTGTGTACAGAGACAGCACCTTGTCAATCCAATATGACTTCCACAGACCATTCTAACCCCATTCCCACAGTATTTGGTCATAGGGCAGTTACTGGCCCTTAAAGGGGTAGTCCAATGATAGGGGCAGTAACTAGCCCTTTTAAGGTTCAGTCTGGTTATAGGGCAGTTACTGGCCCTTAAAGGGGTAGTCCAATGATAGGGGCAGTAACTAGCCCTTTTAAGGTTCAGTCTGGTTATAGGGCAGTTACTGACCCTTAAAGGGGTAGTCCAATGATAGGGGCAGTAACTAGCCCTTTTAAGGTTCAGTCTGGTTATAGGGCAGTTACTGACCCTTAAAGGGGTAGTCCAATGGTAGGGGCAGTAACTAGCCCTTTTAAGGTTCAGTCTGGTCATAGGGCAGTTACTGACCCTTAAAGGGGTAGTCCAATGATAGGGGCAGTAACTAGCCCTTTTAAGGTTCAGTCTGGTTATAGGGCAGTTACTGACCCTTAAAGGGGTAGTCCAATGATAGGGGCAGTAACTAGCCCTTTTAAGGTTCAGTCTGGTCATAGGGCAGTTACTGACCCTTAAAGGGGTAGTCCAATGATAGGGGCAGTAACTAGCCCTTTTAAGGTTCAGTCTAGTTATAGGGCAGTTACTGACCCTTAAAGGGGTAGTCCAATGATAGGGGCAGTAACTAGCCCTTTTAAGGTTCAGTCTGGTTATAGGGCAGTTACTGACCCTTAAAGGGGTAGTCCAATGATAGGGGCAGTAACTAGCCCTTTTAAGGTTCAGTCTGGTTATAGGGCAGTTACTGACCCTTAAAGGGGTAGTCCAATGATAGGGGCAGTAACTAGCCCTTTTAAGGTTCAGTCTGGTTATAGGGCAGTTACTGACCCTTAAAGGGGTAGTCCAATGATAGGGGCAGTAACTAGCCCTTTTAAGGTTCAGTCTGGTTATAGGGCAGTTACTGACCCTTAAAGGGGTAGTCCAATGATAGGGGCAGTAACTAGCCCTTTTAAGGTTCAGTCTGGTTATAGGGCAGTTAATGGTCATAAGTTAGTAGCTGGTCCTTAAAGGGACGGTCTATTAAGTACACAGTACCATTCTCTCCTCTATAGAGGGTGGTCACAGAGTCAGGTCACACACTAAAACACGGGACAGGAATTCCACTGAACATACTGTTGAAGTCGGAAGTTTACATACACTTAGGTTGGAGTCATTAAAACTGGTTTTTCAACCACTCCACAAATTTCTTGTTAGCAAACTATAGTTTTGGCAAGCCAGTTAGGACATCTACTTTGTGCATGACACAAGTCATTTTTCCACCAATTGTTTACAGACAGATTATTTCACTTATCACAATTCCAGTGGGTCAGAAGTTTACATACACAACACAAGTTGACTGTGCCTTTAAACAGCTTGGAACATTCCAGAAAATTATTTCATGGCTTAGAAGCTTCTGATAGGCCAATTGACATCATTTGGGTCAATTGGAAATGTAACTGTGGATGTATTTCAAGGCCTACCTTCAAACTCAGTGCCTCTTTGCTTAACATCATGGGAAAATCAAAAGAAATCAGCCAAGTCCTCAGAAAATGAATTGTAGACCTCCACAAGTCTGGTTCATCCTTGGGAGCAATTTCCAAATGCCTGAAGGTACCACGTTCATCTGTACAAACAATAGTACGCAAGTATAAACACCATGGGACCACGCAGCCGTCATATCGCTCAGGAAGGAGATGCGTTTTGTCTCCTACAGATTAACATACTTTGGTGCGAAAAGTGCAAATCAATCCCAGAACAACAGCAAAGGACCTTGTGAAGATGCTGGAAGAAACAGATACAAAAGTATCTATTTCCACAGTAGTTAAAGCTTGGTTGCAAATGTGTCTTCCAAATGGACAATGACCCCAAGCATACTTCCAAAGTTGTGGCAAAAGGGCTTAAGGACAACAAAGTCAAGGTATTGGAGTTGCCATCACAAAGCCCTGACCTCAATCCCATAGAAGATTTGTGGGCAGAACTGAAAAATCGTGTGCGAGCATGGAGGCCTACAAACCTGACTCAGTTACACCAGCTCTGTCAGGAGGAATGGGCCCAAAATTCACCCAACTTATTGTGGGAAGCTTGTGGAAGGCTACCTGAAACGTTTGATCCAAGTTAAACAATTTAAAGGCAATGCTATCAAATACTAATTGAGTGTATGTAAACTTCTGACCCACTCGGAAAGTGATGAAAGAATTAAAAGCTGAAATAAATCATTATCTCTACTATTATTCTGACATTTCACATTCTTAAAATAAAGTGGTGATCCTAACTGACATAACAGGGAATTTTTACTAGGATTAAATGTCAGGAATTGTGAAAAACTGTGATTAAATGTATTTGGCTGAGGTGTATGTAAACTTCCGACTTCAACTGTACGTGATCCAAGGGAGAGCTCAACATTCCACTCATTCCTATGGGTGTGTGTGTGTGAGACGCTGAAATCAGAGGTCACACGGAGTAGCATGTCATATGATGGACGTCAGATGCTATGTGAAATCGGTCTACTTTGATCCCTGTGTGACGTACATCAGCCTACTCTGTTAGTGGATCCGTGGCTGATGATGTGTCTTTGTGTATGTCAAATCAAATGTTAATTGGCACTAGCTTCATTAACAACAGGTTTAGACTAAGAGTGAAATGCTTACTTACGGGCTCGTCCCAAAAATGCAGAATACAAAACCCCAAAAAATAGAATTTTAACAAATGTGTAACACGAGGAATAAACACTCACCGAGCAATGACAGCTTGGCTATATACACGGGGTACCAGTACTGAGTCGATATGCAGGGGTAGGAGGAAATTGAGTTAAATACACTACATGACCAAAAGTATGTGGACATCTGCTCGTCAAGTATCTCATTCTAAAATCATGGGCATTAATATGGAGTTGGTCACCTCTCTGCTGCTATAACAGCCTCCACTCTTCTTGGAAGGCTTTTCACGATCTGCTGGAACATTACTTGCTTCCATTCAGCCACGAGCATCAGTGAGGTCGGGCACCGATGTTGGGTGATTAGGCCTGGCTCACAGATGGCGTTCCGATTCTTCTCAAAGGTGTTCGATGGGGTTGAGGTCAGGGCTCTGTGCAGGCCAGTCAAGTTCTTCCACACCGATCTCGACAAACCATTTGTGTATGGACCTCGCTTTGTGTCAGGGGCATTGTCATGCTGAAACAGGAAAGGGCCTTCCCAAAACTTTTGCCACAAATTTGGAAGCACAGAGTCATTTAGAATGTAATTGTATGCTGTAGCGTTAAGATTTCCCATCACTGGAACTAAGGGCTGATTCATCACTCCAGAGAATGCGTTTCCACTGCTCCAGAGTCTAATGGCGGCGAGCTTTACACCACTCCAGCTGATGCTTGGCATTGCACAGGGTAATCTTAGACTTGTGTGAGCCTGCTCGGCCATTGAAACCCATTTCACGAAGCTCCCGACGAACAGTTGTTGCTTCCAGAGGCAGTTTGGAACTCGGTAGTGAGTGTTGCAACCGAGGACAGATGATTGTTGCTCCTAGACGTTTCCACTTCACAATAACATCACTTACAGTTGACCGGGGCAGCTATAGCAGGGCAGACATTTGATGAACCTGTAGGAAAGGTGGCATCCTATGACAGTGCCACATTGAAAGTCACAGAGCTCTTCAGTAAGGCCATTCTACTGCCAGTGCTTGTCTATGGAGATTGCATGGCGGTGTGCTCAATTTTATACACCTGTCAGCAACAGGTGTGGTTGAAATAGCCGAATCCACGTATTTGAAGGGGTGTCCACATACTTATATATGTACATATAGGTAGAGGTAAAGTGACTAGGCAACAGGTTAGATAATAGACTGTTGCAGCAGTGTATGTGATGAGAGTATAAGTCAAATCAAACTTTATTTGTCACATACGCCGAATATAACAATTGTAGAACTTACCGTGAAATGCTTACTTACAAGCCCTTAACCAACAGTGCAGTTCAAGAAAGAGTTAAGAACATATTTACCAAAAATCTAAAGTAAATAATAATTAAAAGTAACACAATAAAATAACAATATCGAGGCTATATACAGGGGGTACCGGTACAGAGTCTGTGCAGGGGGTACAGGTTAGTCAAGGTAATTTGTACATCCAGTGTGTACAGTAAGTGTGGGTGTGGGGCGACATTTTGCCTCTGTGTTCGTGTGTGTGTTGGCGTGTCAGCGTAAGTGTGTGTAGGTAGAGTGCTGTGTGTGTGTTGGAGTGTCAGCGTAAGTGTGTGTAGGTAGAGTGCCGTGTGTGTGTTGGAGTGTCAGCGTAAGTGTGTGTAGGTAGAGTGCCGTGTGTGTGTTGGAGTGTCAGCGTAAGTGTGTGTAGGTAGAGTGCCGTGTGTGTGTGTTGGCGTGTCAGCGTAAGTGTGTGTAGGTAGAGTGCCGTGTGTGTGTTGGAGTGTCAGCGTAAGTGTGTGTATGTAGAGTGCCATGTGTGTGTTGGAGTGTCAGCGTAAGTGTGTGTAGGTAGAGTGCCGTGTGTGTGTGTATGGAGTCAAAAATAGTTAGTTCAAAAAGGATCAATACAGATTTTCCGGGTAGCTATTTGGTCAACTATTGAGCAGTCTTAGCCGTAAGAAACTAGAAACTGTTCAGGAGCCTTTTGGTCCCAGACTTGGTGCTCCGGTACCGCTTGTCGTGCGGTAGCATAGAGAACAGTCTATGACGTTGGTGGCTGGAGTCTTTGAGAATCTGTAGGTCCTTCCTCTGATACCGCCTGGTATAGAGGTCCTGGATGGCAGGGAGTTTGGCCCCAGCAGTCGGATGCCGAGCAGTTGCTGTACCAAGCGGTGACGCAGCCAGTCAAGATGCTCTAAATGTGGTGCAGCTGTAGAACTTATTTGGGATGTGAGGGCCCATACCATATCTTCTCAGGCTCCTGAGGTGGAAGAGGTGTTGTCATATACTTTTCATGACTGTGTTGGTGTGTTTGGACCATGTTAGGTCCTTAGCGATGTGGACATAGAGGAACTTGAAGCTCTCGACCCGCTCCACTACAGCCCCATCAGTTTCCTGTAGTCCACGATGAGCTATTTTGTCTTGCATACATTGAGGGAGATGTTGTTGTCCTGGCACCACACTGCCAGGTCTCTGACCTCCTTCCTATAGACTGTCTCATCGTCGTTGGTGATCAGGCCCACCACCGTCATGTCATCAAACTTGATGATGGTGTCGGAGTCGTGCGCGGGCACGCAGTCGTGGGTGAATAGGGAGTACAGGAGTGGACTAAGCATGCACCCCTGATAGGCCCTTGTGTTGAGGGTCAGCGTGGTGGATGAGCTGTTGTCTACTTTCACCACCTGGGGGTGGCCCGTCAGGAAGTCCAGGATCCAGTTGCAGAAGGAGGTGTTCAGTCCCAGGGACTTTAGCTTCATGATGAGCATGAAGGGGACTATGGTGTGGAACGCAGCGCAGTAGTCTTTGATCAGTATTCTCACATCAGTCTTCCTTTTGTCCAGTGTGGAGTGCAATAGAGATTGTGTCATCTGTGGATCTGTTTGGGCGGTATACGAATTGGAGTGGGCCCAGGGTTTCTGGGATGATGGTGTTGATGTGAGCTGTGACCAGTCTTTCAAAGCATTTCATGGCTACCGATGTGAAGGCTACGGGGCGATAGTCATTTAGACAGGTTACTTTGGCATTATTGGGCACAGGGACTATGGTGGTCTGCTTGAAACATGTAGGTATTACAGACTGGAAGAGGCCAGGGAGAGGTTGAAAATGTCAGTGAAGTAGTACCCGTCCTGGTAATCCGGCCTTGTGAATGTTAACCTGTTTAAAGGTCTTACATCGGCTTCGGAGAGCCTTATCACACAGTCATTAGGAACAGCTGGTGCTCTCACTCATGGTTCAGTGTTGCCTGTCTCAAAGTGAGAATAGAATGTATTTAGCTCGTCTGGTAGGCTTGTGTCACTGGACAGCTCTTGGCTGAGTTTCCCTTTGTAATCTGTGATAGTTAGCAAGCCCTGCCATATCCAACGAGTGTCAGAGCTGGTGTAGTAGGATTCGATCTTAGCCCTGTATTGACGCTTTGCCTTTGTCATCAGAGGATGTAGAGGGATTTCTTATACGTTTCTGGATTAGTGTCCCACTCCCTGAAAGCGACAACTCTAGCCTTTAGCTCAGGGCTGATCTTGATTACACCAGTCTTTGTTGACAAAGAGACACACCCCCCGGATCTTACCGGACGGACGCTATGGTCCTGCCGATGCATGGAAAACCCAGATAACTGTATATTATCCGTGTCCTTGTCCAGCCATGACTCCGAAATGCATAGTATATCACAGTTCTTAATGTCCCGATTGCTGTTCTGATGTCCATACGTTTTTGTTGTCGGTCATAGGAAACAATGGTGGAAACATTATGTCCAAAAATATGGTAAGATCAGCGCAAAATAAACACATAAAATAACAGAATTGCGAATACGGCGGCTAAGCATCCCAGCGCCATCTTCAGCTATGTGGGCTGAAGGATATCAATAACATAAATGTGTTTCGGCTGTTCCAGTGTTTGGGTAAGCAGAAAGGGCATTAAACATAAACACTGAGACACACACGCTCCATGACGCTGCTTCCCTTGCCGTGGTCTCTAGGCTCTGCAATTTATCTGTCCAGACTTTGTTTAAACAGGTGTCACACACTCAACACAGACACACAGACTCCACATAATCCCAACAGATGCACACACACACACACACACAGCAGGGGGCCATTAAGACACACATTCAAGAAGACAGACCTGAGCGTTACCTAAAGCAGAGATCCATGATACTCCCTACAGTCCGCAGGTAATCACCATGACTTGACCAGCCCATGCCCAAAAGCAAATCATCTGGCTACTCCGCACACATGCCAACTAGGCTGGATTAACCTTCAAAAACAGGAAGATTAGAATAGGCCAATTAGGGTACAGTATATCCATGGAAATAGAAGTCCACTAGTTTTCTTTTTGTTAAACACTTTTCTAAGAAACGTACACATCTGTGGTACTGAGCTTCCATGTTGCAATGAGTTTTTCCATTGCAAATGTGCTTACAGAAATGGTACAATAGCACATCAGTTGGCCCCTATAATTCCAAGGTCTCGACCATTTCTTATTTTTTTTTCATCTTAGCCACATACTGTGTACACAGTCCACAATCATAGGGTATCTTGTAATGACAAAAGAGAGATTGTTTACTCCCAAGAGCCTGTTGTGTTGCAGTTGGGGAAATATGAGATTGTAGGGGTTACGTGGCAAAGAAAAATATAATCTGTCTGCTATAAAGACTCTACCCTAATTCAGGATGTTCTTATATAGATTACTTGCATATTTGAAGGATTTAATCAATACCCACAATGCAGCAGTGTCTAGTTTTTCTTCCACATTATAATCTACCGGATCTCAAGACGCACGCACACACTGATCTATCTTCACAAGCCAGCTCAGATATAGGCACACGCAGATCTGTGGAAGCCCACATACACACATCTGTACTGATCCACACATACAAACAAACACTTCCGCACTGAACCACACACACTCCCCTACCTCCCAGGGGAGTGTGTCAGGGCCCTGACTGATTAAAGCTTGGCATTGGTTGGTGGCTCTGTCAGCGTCATAGAACACAGGCAGTTGTGTGGATGGCCTGCCACCCATTTCCCAGGTGACAGATTCTCTTATGTGTACATCTGCTGTGGACCGAGTTCTTGCCACCCCCCCCCCCCCCCTTCAAAAAATGGTGGGACCAGCAGCAATAAGGCATCAATAATAATAGCAGCAGGGTTGGGTAGGTTACTTTTTATAAATGTAATCCGTTAGTTACTAGTTACCTGTCCAAAATGTTCATTAGTAGTGTAACTTTTGGATTACCCAAACTCAGTAACATCATCTGATTACATTCAGTTACTTTTAGATTACATTCCCCTTAAGAGGCATTAGAAGAAGATAAAAATGTATGTTACCAATTGAAACACATCTATTGCAGGATAAATCAATGTTAAAGTTGACATAGCTGGTCATATATGGATGTTAAATGTTACTTTATGGGTTGGTTATGTAGGCTTCTTCTGACCCATCGCTTTCTACTACATATAATACTACGATTAAATTAGATCTTTACATTAAAAACCAAAGTCCATCAGAATTCCAGTCATTCCAATAAATGTTGTACCCCTTGATCTTCAAGAATAGGACTTGTAAATATGGAAGTATAGATTATCTAAAATTGTTTTAACTGAGCACAGCCAGCCTTACTCTGTTATGGAGGATTGATTGGGCTCCTTGATTTGAAAAAGAAATGTTGCGTCATCGAATATCATGATTTAAGCACTACTGAAAATGTCTATTGAACGTGTGAAAAATGAAAGGCAATTGCTATAGGCCTATTGTTTACCTTTGTGTTGGTGACACTTCGATATCTTGATAATATGCAGCTGGTTAATGGGCAAATCCTCCGATGAAACAATAGCAAAATGGCCGCACTGCCTCTGTTTTGGTAAAAAGCAGAGGGATGGACCTGGAGAAAGGTAACCACTTTCAGATTAATGGACAGAGCTATGGATGCAAGGACTGACCATCCATGATATCAAAATTATAGTTTTAACCATGTTATGAGGCTATATCATGTTTATTTACATTCACTTCGTTTACAAACATTGGATAAAAACAAGCTTGTATTTTTGGGTTCTCATGGAGCGTGACAGTTGCACTACGCTCATGAGGCATTTATAAATGAT
The DNA here is from genome assembly GCF_045791955.1 of Oncorhynchus clarkii lewisi. Taxonomy (NCBI): domain Eukaryota; kingdom Metazoa; phylum Chordata; class Actinopteri; order Salmoniformes; family Salmonidae; genus Oncorhynchus; species Oncorhynchus clarkii. The sequence goes on along the minus strand of NC_092178.1, from coordinate 35,311,830 downwards.
GTTCTTCAAGAATCAATGAATATACAGTACCAGTCAAAAGTTTGGACACACCTACTCATTCCAGGGTTTGTCTTTACTTGGACTATTTTCTACATTGTAGAATAATAGTGAAGGCATCTGAACTATGAAATAACACATATGGAATCATGTAGTAACCAAAAAAAGTGTTAAACAAATAAAAATATTTGTTATATTCTTCAAAGTAGCCACCCTTTGCCTTGATGACAGCTTTGCACAGCTCTTGGCATTCTCTCAACCTGCTTCATGAGGAATGCTTTTCCAACCGTTCCGATTGTTCCCACATGAGCACTTGTTGGCTGCTTTTCCTTCACTCTGAGGTCCAACTCATCCCAAACCATCTCAATTGGGTTGTGACACTTCGAGGCCAGGCCATCTGATGCAGCACTCCATCACTCTCCTTCTTGGTCAAATAGCCATTACACAGCCTGAGGTTTGTTTTGTGTCATTGTTCTGTTGAAAAACAAATGGTAGTCCCACTAAGCGCAAACCAGATAGCATGGCATATCGCTGCAGAATGCTGTGGTAGCTATGCTGGTTAAGTGTACCTTAAATTCGAAATAAATCATGACAGTGCTACCAGCATTGCACCCTCACACCTCCTCCATGCTTCACGGTGGGAACCACACATGTGGAGATCATCTGTTCACCTACTCTGCGTCTCACAAAGACACAACGGTTGGAACCAAAAATCATACATTTGGACTCATCAGATCAAAGGACAGATTTCCACCAGTCTGTCTATTGCTCGTGTTTCTTGGCCCAAGCAAGTCTCTTCTTATTGGTGTCCTTTAGTAGTGGGTTCTTTGCAGCAATTCGATTATGAAGGCCTGATTGACGTAGTCTCCTCTGAACAGTTGATGTTGAGATGCGTCTGTTACTTCAACTCTGTGAAGCATTTATTAGACTCAGAATGTGTTTAATGTCACTCATTTTGTTGGTGGGGGGATGGGCCAGTCACACCTCTCGCAGCCTATGTAGTGGGCGTTGAGGTTGGTGGGGCTGCAGTTTAAAGCAATGTCCTTGAGAGTCTTGGCAAGGATAGGGACTGTCTCCCTGTACAGGTGAACATGGTCATAGAGACAGTCCAGATCGAGGGTGGGATGGTGGGCCAGGTGTACATTGGGTCGCAGGGCACAGTCCCATGGAGAGACTGGCGTTTATTCTTTGGATTGTGGCAGGGTGGAAGTCCTTCCTCTGTAGAAGGGTTGACACCACGATCCTTGAGTTGGGGAAGATTGCGGGGGCCTTCTCAATCACTCCCCGAAGTGAAGTCGCCACCCTCTCCTGCTGAGCACGCAGGTTGTTGCTTCCGGTGTGTATGATTATGTGGCTTGGCGACCCGAGATGGGCCTTATCAAGCAGCTCCATGGCACTCTGCGTTGTTGGGCACCACACCTTTCTCCTGTCTAGGGAAAAGTTTATTCTCCTGAATAAACTTCCATTTGAGTTGAGTCCATCAACAGGACAAATGTCACACAGTGTTTCTTCTGGACTGGAGGGGGTAGAGGGGGGGGGGGGGGGGGGGGGGGGCTGGTCTGTGCCGGTGCTGCTGTGAGTGGGAGGCTGTTCTGTGGGCTGGGGGGAGGTGTGCAGCAGGCAGGGCTGGGGAGGCCTGGCTGGTTGGGGTGGGCTCCTCTGCTATGTGCGGGCAGGTCACAGGGTGGTACCCAAGCTTCTCCTGCAGTCTATCCGCTTTCTCCCTCTCTCCCGCTCTCTCTCTTTCCAAGATGAATGATTCATGTTGATGACCCCAACAGAACAACACATCTGCTTCATGCCCATCACATATGTTATTTTTGTCCTCTGTCCTCTTTTCTCTGCTTCTCCCAAGTCTGCACACGTCTAGATTGACTGAGTTGTTGTTTATTGCGCAATGTCTCTATTAACTAAGCAGCAGGAGTGCTGATCTAGGATCAGGTCATGTATTCTTACTCATTATGACATTAAACGCTAAACTGATCCTTAGCCTACTGTAGATCAGCACTCATACTCTGAGATGGTTTAATGGCACTGCTGGCCCTGGCTGGTGGGGTAGCTGACGCAATCAAATGGGGGGGGGAGAGAGAAGAGAGTGAAGAGAAGAGAAGAGAGAGAGAGGAGAGAGAGAGGAGAGAGAGAGGGGGGAGAGAGAGGGGGGGGGAGAGAGAGAGAGAGAGATAGAGAGGGGGAGAGAGAGAGGAGAGAGAGGGGGGGGGGAGAGAGAGAGAGAGAGAGATAGAGAGAGAGGGGGAGAGAGAGAGGAGAGAGAGAGGGGGGAGAGAGAGGGGGGGGGGGAGAGAGAGAGAGAGAGACCACTAGGTTCAAACAACCACAGATGTTACTGATGAAATGAGAATCGGAATGAATAGTAGCTTTATCTTGAGATGTTTCCATAAAACGCAGCCAGTCTATTTTCTGTGTGTAGTCGTTAAAGTTCGGGTCAACTCCATGTCGAGTCAGGAAGTGAATCGAAGTTCATTGTGTATTTTTTGTTTCAGGAGTTTACCATGCTTGACTTATGAGTGGACTTGACCCATTTTTATTTTCTTTTTTTTTTTACCAGGTAAGTTGACTGAGAACACATTCTCATTTACAGCAACGACCTGGGGAATAGTTACAGGGGAGAGAAGTTTTGATGAATGAACCAATTGGAAGCTGGGGATGATTATGTGACCATGATGGTATGGGAATGGAGCCAGGACACCGGGGTTAACAACCCTACTCTTACGATAAATGCCATGGGATCTTTAGTGACCACAGAGAGTCAGGACACCCGTTTAACGTCCCTTCCTAAAGAAAGCACCCTGGACAGGGCAATGTCTCTAATCACTGCCCTGGGGCATTGGGATATTATTATTATTATTATTATTTTTAGACCAGAGGAAAGAGTGCCTCCTACACCACTTCCAGCAGCATCTGGTCTCCCATCCAGGGACCGACTAGGACCAACCCTGCTTAGCTTCAGAGGGAAATCAGCAGTGGGATGGTGTGCTATCTCTTGCTATTATAAATTGATGAGTATTTACCGTGTTATCACTGAGTACCTAATAGGAATGTTGCAAATACTGTTTTTTTGTTTTTTTGTTCTTAAGTGTATACATGTCAAAATAGTACTACCTACGGTATGTAAGGTGCTCATGCTTTGCTCCCTTAGTGTACAACTTGAAAGCGGCGGCACTAAGTGACAGTCGGTCAGCTCTTGTTATGCCTCCACCTGCGAACGAGCGGTCCAACGCCCATCAACCACTATTCATACAGCTGCTCCTGTGTTATAACGGCGGCTTCATTTGTATAAGGCCGAAATAGGCCTGGCGAATGGTCCTTTCAAAGCCGGCGCAGTCATTGACGGGCCAATGATTGTCTATCTGTTTATCTACTATTATGCTCTATTGGGTTTGAGGTCTATAGGTGGTCTGCTAATGATGACCGGCCTGTTGACGTTGCTCTGGTTTGGTGTGGTTTTAGGGGTGAGTGCGTAAGGAGGATTGCAGACAGCTGTTGGTTTCTGTCAAGACGAGGGACTCGGGGTAAAGAGCGTCTGGCTTTGTTGTTTTTTTCAAGACGTTGGACACACACACACTCACGCACACACACACACACAGGCTACACAGAAAAATGCCCACACCCATAGATGGAGACACAATTTGTCTCACACAATCACGATCACGCTCGCGCAGACAGGCACGCACACACACACTCCACAGTGTTGTGCTGTGTGAGCCTGCAACACTTATTTATTTGCGAGCAGCAGGAAAAAAAACTGTCAGTGATGTGTAAATTCACTATAAATTATTCAACACCGTTTCCATCACCCAAAAGACGGACAGTTTTCTAAATTCTCTCTGTCCGTCAACCTCCCCATACCCCCCCCGCTCCCTCTCTCCCTATAACAGATAAACCAACTACAGACAGTCTACTTTTTCTTTTGTAGTCTCCAAGTCTGTGATGGACATGAGAGATAGAGCGTTTAAATCTAATGGAAAATGAAAATAGCGAAGGGTGGGAAGCAAGCAGGCAGCACAGCCTCCCCCCCACCCCTCCGATTTTGACTCCTGGCCAATCTAGTGGAAATCGCTCAGCTCTGCCTCCAGGACAAGATTCCTCCTAATAGACCTGCTTCTCTTTCCACAATCTCTCTCTTTGCCCCTCTCCACCTTTTGTGCGGACCACAGGAGGCTGGTGAGGGGAGGACGGCTCATAATAATGGTATCAAACACATGGAAACCATGTGTTTAATCCCACGCCGTTCATTCTGTTCCAGCCATTACTATGAGCCCGTCCTCCCCAATTAAGCCACCTGTGGTACAGGGCCCCCAATCTCTTGCTCCCTCGTCCAATCTGTCTCCTCTTCCTCTTGTCACAGAGGGACTGTGCTTCTGCGCTGTGCTACACTGTCTGTTCTTTTAGCCTAATGGACAGCTGTGGTCTCATTTCTACATTTAACATCCTATGATGAAGTTTCTCATACTCTCAGCCCTGAGTGTGTGTGAATGGGTAGGAGTGTGTGCGTTTGTGTGTGTGTGTAGTTTTGTGTGTCCGTGTGTGTGCTGGGTTGAGGAGTTGTGTCTAGGTATGTGTGTCCGTGTGTGTGTGTGTGTCCGTGTTTGTGTGTGTGTGTGTGTGTGTGTGCTAGGTTGAAGAGTAAGTAATAGTACTAAGGGATCAGCTGGTGGTCCGGTCGTATCAGTCCAGATTATAGAGCTTAGTCCTTTATCCACATCTCACTGTAATTAACAAAGAGAGAGGGGGGGGGGTGGAGTGATGGAGAGAGAGAAAGTGAGATGGAGAATGAGAGAGAGGGAGAGATGGAGAGGGGTATTAAGGAAGCACGCACTGATGTACGGACACACACACACACACACGCACACGCACACGCACACACCAAGAGAGGAGAGTGGATTGTGTGTAATGACAGAGTGTACTAGTGGACTGTGTATTTGTGTACATGATTGTACATGTGGACCTAAGTACTATGTCCAGAACAAATAGCAGTGAGGATATGAACCTAAGCTCTGTGTGGTTTATACTAGGGAGCAGTTACAGTTCAAGACCTCTATAATATCCCAATTTGTGGGTAGATGACACAGACTGGGTGGGATCCACCGGGGGCGCTGGACTGGACATGTCACATAGGTCTGCCTGCACAGTGGTGAATCACTCTCTACCATATATTTAGGTCAGAGGTTGTAGAGGAAGAAATGTCGGGCCCTATGAACGCGTGTATAAATTCATGCACGTTCGTGTGACATGTGGGGCAAAGGATGTGTGTGCAATGAAGTTGTCCTACGTTGCCCATACAAGATAGCTTGTGTTCAATGCTGGAGCTCCTATATACGTATGGGTGACTAAATCCACAGTGCTAAAATGATAAAGGGTTTTAGTCAGGCAGTGCTAAGCACGTAGCCTCAAATGGCTTTTACTTCACTTCATAAACATCCGAGGGTCACATTGTACATTCATTTGAACACCCAACCACTAATATGGATGGTAGATGGTATCCAATTCAATATGACTTTATTATCCCTCATGGGGAAATTGGCCACGTCTTTATGTGTAAAAAAAAAATCATAATAATAATAATAACTACAGGGGGACATTGCAATTAGCGTAGCTCCTAGGTAAAATAATCCCAGAGGAATAACGAGGCAGTATCAAAGAATGCCGTCGCTTCAAAACACATCAGTAGCAGATATCCTAGAGGCTACACGCGGAACTGAGCTAACTTCGGCGCGATCACATCTCCCGTTCCTTCTTAGATGTTGATCAGTGAAATGATTTAAAGAAATAATTGCCATACATCATTTCCCTTTTAGAGAAATGATGTACAAGGAAATCAAAGTAATACACATTTAAAAAAAAAAAGAAGATACCGTCTAAGCTTTGATATTTTGGCTGTTAGCCTTGTCTCCGTCTGAGTGATGCATTTGAGTAATATGTAAATGATAGACGTGGTGTGTGTCAAGGGAGGATTTGGATGGAAGCCATACAGACAGAGAGATAGATGGGGGGGGGGGGGGGGGGGGGAACATGAGACAGGCTTATCCGTCCATCTGCTGCAACTGTCGTGATGGGGGGGGGGGGGGGGGCATCCATAGAAACAAAAACGCACACGTACAAGATGGGATTAAACATCTGCACACACCGTAGACTTACACGCAGCAGGAGAGGATGCCCTGTCACGTGCACACATACAGTATAGACATGCACGCCAACACACACCGAGCACGACATGCACCTGTCACTCTGAAGGGAAAGAGAGATGGGTGATGGAGGGAAAAATGAGTTACATATTAGGGATATTGTTACTGCTATAGTAAGGCATTACTAGCATGGGGACTGGGACCATCCTACTTTCTCTCTCTCGCTCTCTCTCTCTCTCTCTCTGTCTCTCTCTCTCTCTCTCTCTCTCTCTCTCTCTCTCTCTCTCTCTCTCTCTCTCTCTCTCTCTCTCTCTCTCTCTCTCTCTCTCCCTATGTATCTGGTTCTCTCTGCCTTGCGCTCTCTCTCTCTCTGTCCCTCTCTCTGCCTCGCGCTCTCTCTCTCTCCCTATGTCTGGCTCTCTGGCTCTTTCTCTCTCTCTCTCTCTCTCTCTCTCTCTCTCTCTCTCTCTCTCTCTCTCTCTCTCTCTCTGTCTCCCTGTCTCTGCCTCTTTCTCTCTCATGTCTCCCTGTCTCTCTGCCTCTCTCCCTCTCTTTCTGCCTCGCTCTCTCTCTCTCTCCCTTTCTCTCTGTCTCCCTCTGCATTGCTCCCTCCCTCTCTGCCTCGCTCTCTCTCTCCCTGTCTTTCTCTCTCTCTCTGTCTCTCTCCCTCCAACTGTATTCTCTTAGCTATTTTCTGTGTAGAGTGTAACCCTAATCTTGACCCATAGCCTTCAGATATAAACTGCTACAAAATATATCCTGCTCACACAGGATGTTCCTCTCTTTCTTGTGTCTAGTTTTCTATTCCTTGCTCTGTCTCTCCCACACATTTTTCAGACTTTCTATCCAAATTTCTCTCCCTCCCTTTCTCACCCTCCCTTTCTCACTCATTCCCCCCGCCTCTCTCTTTCCTCTGTCTCTCTCTTTCCTCTGTCCCTCTCTTTCCTCTGTCTCTCTCTTTCCTCTGTCTCTCTCTTTCATCTGTCTCTCTCTTTCCTCTGTCTTTCTCTTTCCTCTGCCTCTCTCTTTCCTCTTCCTCTCTCTCTTTCCTCTGTCTCTCTCTTTCCTCTGTCTCACTCATTCCCCCTGCCTCTCTCTTTCCTCTGTCTCTCTTTCCTCTGTCTCACTCATTCCCCCTGTCTCTCTCTTTCCTCTGTCTCTCTCTTTCCTCTGTCTCTCTCTTTCCTCTGTCTCACTCATTCCCTCTGCCTCTCTCTTTCCTCTGTTTCTCTCTTTCCTCTGTCTCACTCATTCCCTCTGCCTCTCTCTTTCCTCTGTGTGTGGTGCTGGGGCCATCCCAAAGGCATCAACAGCTGGCCTCATCCTCTCTCTCTCTCTCTCTCTCTCTCTCTCTCTCTCTCTCTCTCTTTCTCTTTCTTGTAGCAGGAATGGCCAGTCTACTGCAGTATGGAAAATGAATAGAGGCAGCACTGTGGGCTGTAGTGATGTATGTAGACTGAACAGACAGTGCATGGTTGGAGTATGAGTAGTACTGTATGACGGGTGTAGAAGTACTGTATGCCAGTGATGTGGAGAGGAAGTGTGTGTCTGTGTGCATGTGTAGGTGTGTGTGTGTGTGCATGTGTGTGTCTCAGGGTTAGCCCTTCAGTCTGTTTTGTGTTCGCTGAGGTGAACAGAGCATGCACACTATTGACTATTTAGCTGAACAGCTAATCCATACTGCCTGTCAGACACACACACACACACACACACACACACACACACACACACACACACACACACACACACACACACACACACACACACACACACACACACACACACACACGTCATTGACAACTGACCTTTGCACACTGCTCGTGAGAAATTGGTTGTGGGATCAACTGACCAGCAGCCGCTGTCAATCAAGCGGTCCTGCTCGATACTCTCCCCTTCGTTCTGCTTCATTCCCTTATTCATGTTTTAATACGGGGACTGGGATTGGATGGAGGGATTGGGTAGGGAGGAAGGAAGGAAGGAAGGAAATAAATATATTGGGGAAGAGAGAGGTAGAAGATGAGAGGGAGAAGAGAGAGCCAGAGGTAAAAAGGAGAAGCATACATTGAAATGTAGAGGTGAGTCTAGTTCAAACATGAATGTGCACACACTTAACAGACAGTCATTCATACACGACACACACACACACACACACACACAGTGATGATAGCCGTACCACATTGAGCCCTGGGCCTCAGAATGCTGGCAGACGCTGCCGTCTGTGTACCATGTGTACCGTGTACTGTGTACCGTGAATTTGTTTGCGTGTCTGTGTGGTCTGTCTGGTGTGTTAACATAAACTCTCTTTTAGCATCTCCAGGCCTTCATTCCGGAGCGAGTGTGCTTATGAAATGGCTGTGTTGAGCGTAAGAATGATGATTTGAAACAGATCCTATAGGGTAGATTGAGTTATTTGGCAACTTTAAGTGACTTGAATGATACAAACCTTTTGAATGTCTTTAGAAATCAAATCCTATACGGGCTGCGTGGTGCGACTATAGGCTGTTGATTAGAGAAAGTAGCAAAAGAAGCTTGCGCTCTGGTCCTTGCCTCCAGGCTGCACAGCTGTTCTCTCATCAAGTGATCAATATTATCACCCATCAGACTATTCTCAATTTGTCACGTTCTGACCTTAGTTCCTTTGTTATGTCTTTGTTTTAGGTTGGTCAGGGCGTGAGTTGGGGTGGGTAGTCTATGTTATTTTTTCTATGTGTTTGGCCTAGTATGGTTCTCAATCAGAGGCAGGTGTCGTTCGTTGTCTCTGATTGAGAATCATACTTAGGTAGCCTGTTTTCCCCATTTTGGGTGTGGGTGTTTAATTTTCTGTTTAGTGTTTTTCTGCACCTTACAGGACTGTTTCGTTTTTTTTTCTTAGTTTATTCACGTTGTTGTTTTGTATTTCAGTGTTCCGTTATTAAAATCATGAACACGTACCACGCTGCGCTTTGGTCCACACCTTTTTCCACCTACAACAGCCGTTACACAATTTAATATTTTTCTTTACTAATATGTCAAATTAGTTTTGATTTAGAATGGCCATCATCAAATGGGCAGGAACAGGGACAGGGGGGAAAATACATGTCATCTGTGTGCACTCAAATAGGGAAAGGAGGCCGTGCGCTTCCCGCCGGTCTGTTTATCAATGATGCCGGGGAGGCTACTTTGTTTTTTTCATGATACTGTTTTGATGATAAGTGTTTGATGTGATTTTCGATAGCATTTACATTGATGCCAGAGTGGTTAGAGAGACAATAGAGCCCTGACTACCAGGCCATTTCGGACCTGATGGTAGTTAGTAGTGATGCACCGATATTACATTTTTGCCCGATACCGATATCCAATATTTTCCTTGCTGTAAAAACCCTGATACCGATAACCGGCCTTTTAAGCATTCTAGTACAGTTAAATAGTTAACACACAGACTGCTGCGTCCATGTGTAAGGCACTGCATCTCAGTGCAAGAGGCGTCACTGGTTCGAATCCAGGCTGTATCACATCCGGCCGTGATAGAGAGTCCCATAGGGCGGTGTACAATTTACCTAGCGTCGTCCGGGTTTGGCCGGGGTAGGCCGTCACTGTAAATAAGAATTTGTTCTTAACTGACTTGCCTAGTTAAATAAAGGTTACACACCACACTAACCAAAAATGTATTTTGTTTGCATTTACGTATGTCCCCATACCAGTAAAGCATAATCAAAACCTATTTATTTCACTTACTTTCTGTGTTTCGTTGTTCATTTGTTCAGTCGTTTCATTCTCAACCAGGATTTCTATGGAACGCCTTTTGGGTCTTTGCTATGGAACGCCTTTTGGGTCTTTGCTATGGAACGCCTTTTGGGTCTTTGCTATGGAACGCCTTTTGGGTCTTTGCGTGTCAAAAACTATACTATTTAACGTGTCAAATAACACTATTTGACCAATCAGAACCTGAATATGACTGCAGGTCACATAATAATTTAACGGGTTCATACATTTTTTACGTAGTTATTCCACATAGATTACACTCACTCGTATTTCATATGTCACAACGATTCATCGATACGTATGCTATGATGCTGGTAGAGTTGTCTCGCGCACCTACAGTGCTGGTCATAAAAAAAGCTAGCTAGCTCATGGATGCAAACAATGTTCTTCACCAAAAACATAGCAAAATGACAATCGGTTTCAGTAGCTATATAGTTAGATAACTATATAGCTAGGTGTCAGCATCTAAAATAACCCTAATTTACAAAAGTTCGTATTTGATTAATGGTGGTTGGACCCATCTATGTGAAGCTAGCCATAATAAGGATTAGCCACAATGGTGGACTTTGCGGTAAGCCTTCAACATAAAAGTATGGCATAATTCTACTATTTGTATTAATTTGCATTACTGTCAATGTCACTTTTATTTTGAAGGCTTACCGCAAATTCCACTTGTGTCTAATCCTTATTGTGGCTAGCTTCACAACACAACCCGGTGAGGTTGATCCTCACTAGCCAGATGAAGCTAGCTGCCTGTTTATAACATTAGCTTTGGGCAACAGGGTTAAGTAGCTGGCTAGCTATTTATTTTCATGAACTAAACGGTCACCTGGAATTTTACTGCGGTCATGACTCATGACTGCTGGTGTGGAGGTAATATGGTCACCGCAACAGCCATACATGTGAGTGTGTGTGTTTATGAGAGAGCAAAAGAGGACAAAGACGTGTGTGTGTGTGTGTGTGTGTGTGTGTGTGTGTGTGTGTGTGTGTGTGTGTGTGTGTGTGTGTGTGTGTGTGTGTGTGGGCTGGAACAGTGTGTGTGTGTGTGTGTAGGCTGGAACAGTGTGTGTCGCCTCAACTGTTCAATTAGATCCTGTTTTCCTCCGACATGTATTTCCTCCATATTTCATGTGTAGTATTTAACAACCTCAGCCCCCTCGGGACACAGGGGACCGGATGAGTGTCTGTGAGGCGTCTGCAGATCATACACACAAACAGTGCATGTATAGTGCACCCAAAGTGCAGAGAAAACACACACACACACACACACAGTACACTGTATTAGAGTCATACTGCAGTGCACACGTTCACACTCTGTACATAGGCTTACTCTCTGTATGACACCCGTCAGCTATCCACATGTAGCGCTTCAATAAAGGTTGTAGGGTGCTCTACGTGTAACCCACACCTTCACACTGATCAGAGCACATTGCAATGAGGGCTCGTTGAAAATAATCGTACAATCAGACAAACTACCCTTTCATACATTCCAGTGCATATGCATGCATAGGGGAGAGTGTGGTAACTTTGAGCCAAAAGGGTAAGTTGAGCCACCCCTTGTTTCTAGGAAACCAATACGGAAGATGAATAATTTGACCACATATTTTGGCAGAGGTCATCATTTCATGGAGTGTGTGAAGGGTGAAACCAACATGGAAAAAGTGGTAAGCAAGTTAGATTGCCCAAAAATATTAATTTGTTTAGTTTGAGGTTTCATTATGCTTGTATCATTAAGTTAATTAACCAAAGTAGACCATTTTTAGAATCTTCTATACATCAGTTTGAGTCCCTATAAGCTTCAATATGAGGTCCTAAACCAGTGGTCACCAACCAGTCGATTATGATCTCCAAGGCATTCCTAGTCGATCACCAAACGTGTGTAAAAATACAACGATAAAGCCTTGCATTCCAATTTCCGCTGTTGGTCGGTAGGTGCACTTGATTCAGCAGCCCTAGCGCCGGGAAAGCAAAATCTTGAACCATTTGGTATGTCTGAAGGTAGATCTCCACATAGCTACCCGGCAGGCTCAGATAGCAGATCAAATGCGCAGAGAGGCCTGCCGCTGGCCAATCAGATAGCTCTGATCACCGTGTATGCACAGTTTCCTCGAGTCAGAAACTTGAAAGAAATTAAACCATCAAATGCGCGTTCTCCCTACTTCCACTCACGCTACAACCAGCACTGCAGCTGCGATTAATGAGCACGGCAAAGTGTTCTGACAAGCTTGCGTTGTTAACTTTCTCTGGTCACAGGAGTAACAACATGAATTGGTGCATGAGGCAGAAATAATGCAGTGCGACTTGAGTTTCGCCATCAGCTGGAAGACTGTGTCCCCTTTTCCCAGCGGAGGGAGGGAGAGAGGAGGGACAGTGAGTCAAATGAGAGGCAAAAAAAAGCAAATGATTATGCTCACTCAGCTGTACCTCACAAATCATACAACAAAGTATCTATTACCAGTGTGATCATATGCTTAACATTTTTAAATACAGCATCATTTCAAAAAGGTCTGATAAGAACAACATTGGCAGGGCAATTCAAGCATATAGCCAATATACCGTGATAATGTATTGGGCTTATAGCTGACTGCACAAACCTCATTGCTACAGAACTGTTTTTAATTGGTTCGCGGCATGTAGCTTGACAGCGTGATCTCGACTCAGAGAAGGTTGATGACCACTGTCCTTAACCTAGCACGAACGTGCATCCTTGTAGCTGTGTGAGCTAATATAGTCAAATGTTTCTCCTTAGGGTAAGTTGAGCCAATGGAAGTGTTTTCTTCCCCGGCTTAATGCAAGGTATAATCGCTGGGATATGAGGTAACAACAGGGCCTGTGTTATGTTAAAATAGTTTTCTTTTTTTTTAGGTACAACGTGTTTGCTAGGTGTTAAAGGGATATTTCGGGGATTTTGGCAATTAAGCTCTTTATCTACTTCCCTAGAGTCAGATGAATTCGTGGATACCATTTTTGTATGTCTCTGCATGCAGTTTGAAGGAAATGGCTAATTAGCGTTGGTGCAGAGACTGAAAGTCTACGGCAACCGCTGGCAGGCTAAACTTCCTTCATACTGGACGCAGAGACATTGGGGACTCTGGGGAAGTCCCGAAGTATCCCTTTCAGCCTGTGTTAAAAGATGCTGAAAATGGTTAAGAGACAACAACAAAAAAAGCGATTGTGATTGTGTCAAATTGTGCCTGTGAAATAAAGATACACATGGTTTAAAAATGGCAGTGGTAACATTTCATTCAGTACAGAAATGTGTAGGCTGCTTAACTTACCCTGTCCTGCGGCTCAACTTACCCAATACCGGGGTAAGTTGTGCCAAGCGACCACTTTGTCTTCAAAACTGTAATGTTTACATTCATTCGGATTATTTCCAGGGACACACAACATCCTGAAATACACTGAGTGTACAAAAAAATGATGAACTCCTGCTCTTTCCGCGACATAGGCTGACCCAGGTGAATCCAGGTGGAAGCTGGGATCCTTTATATATGCCACCTGTTAAATCCACGTTGAGACATGGATTGTGTATGTGTGCCATTCAGAGGGTGAATGGACGAGACAAAAGATTTAAGTGCCTTTGACCGGGGTATGGTAGTGGTTTGTTTCAAGAACTGCAACGGTGCTGTGTTTTTCAGCTCAATAGTTTCCTGTGTGTATCAAGAATGTTCCAACACCCAAAGGACATCCAGCCAACTTGACACAACTGTGGCAAGCATTGGAGTCAACATGGGCCAGCATCCCTGTGGAAGGCTTTCGATACCTTGTAGAGTCCATGCCCCCAATGAATTGAGGCTGTCCTGAGGGCAATATTAGGAATGTGTTCGGTACACTCAGTCTATATGTAGATATCTTTGTTAGAAAGAATGATGTATTTCCCTTGACAGATTGATGCTGAATGTACAAAATGGCTCAATTTACCCTACTCTCCCCCACCCACCTACATACATACTGACAGAGAAATTAATTCATGCGTATTTCACACACATTATTACATATGAAATCACAGTACTGTACATCCCACACCCATAATAAGCATGAGAAAAATACTCACATACACTTAACATACCCCTTTAAGTGTACACACACTCAATGTGGACACATACCGAGCAGTTCCAACCTGCTTTTTTGTGCAAAGTCAGCAAATCGGCGTCGAAAGTCAGCGGCAAGCATACCTATTTTATCAGCCAAGTAGAGAGCTTCTCTTTCATGGTCTGGCAGCTGGGAAAGTGGCTCAAATTTTCTTTCCGCATCTGCGTCTCCCACAGAGAAATGGCTCAATTTATGCCCTGGCTACTCTCCCCCACCCACCTACATACATACTGACAGAGAAATTAATTCATGCGTATTTCACACACATTATTACATATGAAATCACAGTACTGTACATCCCACACCCATAATAAGCACACACACACATACTTTAAGTGTACACACACTCACATTCAATGGATCATGAAGATGGCGTACAGAGAGGAGACATGCTCCATGTCCTGTTAGCAGACAGAGAACAGTCTGTTACTTCTGGCCCTGCTCCACACATACACAGACACACACACACACACACTTCCTCGCTAATTCAATAGGAAAGAAAGAAAAAAGAGAGAGAATGACAAAGATGAGAGAGAGAGAGAGAGAGAGAGAGAGAGAGAGAGAGGCGCAGAGACAGAGAGCCTGTTCATTTGTTATTGGAAACAAACTGCTGTTAAATGATTTCTTTGTTCCCCTTGCTTTAAGTAAATTCTCTCATTAAAAAACAGCAACAAACAAATCAGTATGACCCAGAGTGAGAGGAAGCAGGTCGCCAGGAACATGCTCACTCCACTCCCACCACATGCTGGGGAGAGATCCATTCGAGAGAGACAGGGAGAGATAAGTGGCTGTGCAAGTTCATCCAAAGACACATTATACACACTCAAATGATAAATAACACACCGGCTCGTATCCACTAACTATCGGACACAGCCTCCGATTTGAGTAGATATAAGCATGTACACGAGCACACACAGAGACAGAGACAGAAACACACACACACACACACACACAGTAGTTTCATCAGAAACTGGCTACGCTCCGTCAACAGGTGGAAAACAGCACAACATCGCAGTACAGCGGTGGCAAACGGAAAACAATGCACCCTTTCACTCCTCTAATTCTCTAGTGTGTGTGTGTGTGTGTGTACATTATGTGATTGTGTATGCGGATTTTGTGTGGGAGGGTGCAATCTTCATTGTGTATGTACAGTGCCTTGCGAAAGTATTCGGCCCCCTTGAACTTTGACCTTTTGCCACATTTCAGGCTTCAAACATAAAGATATAAAACTGTATTTTTTTGTGAAGAATCAACAACAACACAATCATGAAGTGGAACGACATTTATTGGATATTTCAAACTTTTTTAACAAATCAAAAACTGAAAAATTGGGCGTGCAAAATTATTCAGCCCCCTTAAGTTAATACTTTGTAGCGCCACCTTTTGCTGTGATTACAGCTGTAAGTCGCTTGGGGTATGTCTCTATCAGTTTTGCACATCGAGAGACATTTTTTCCCATTCCTCCTTGCAAAACAGCTCGAGCTCAGTGAGGTTGGATGGAGAGCATTTGTGAACAGCAGTTTTCAGTTCTTTCCACAGATTCTCGATTGGATTCAGGTCTGGACTTTGACTTGGCCATTCTAACACCTGGATATGTTTATTTTTGAACCATTCCATTGTAGATTTTGCTTTATGTTTTGGATCATTGTCTTGTTGGAAGACAAATCTCTATCCCAGTCTCAGGTCTTTTGCAGACTCCATCAGGTTTTCTTCCAGAATGGTCCTGTATTTGGCTCCATCCATCTTCCCATCAATTTTAACCATCTTCCCTGTCCCTGCTGAAGAAAAGCAGGCCCAAACCATGATGCTGCCACCACCATCTTTGACAGTGGGGATGGTGTGTTGCTTTTACGCCAAACATAACGTTTTGCATTGTTGCCAAAAAGTTCAATTTTGGTTTCATCTGACCAGAGCACCTTCTTCCACGTTTGGTGTGTCTCCCAGGTGGCTTGTGGCAAACTTTAACAGACACTTTTTATGGATATCTTTAAGAAATGGCTTTCTTCTTGCCACTCTTCCATAAAGGCCAGATTTGTGCAATATACGACTGATTGTTGTCCTATGGACAGAGTCTCCCACCTCAGCTGTAGATCTCTGCAGTTCATCCAGAGTGATCATGGGCCTCTTGGCTGCATCTCTGATCAGCCTTCTCCTTGTATGAGCTGAAAGTTTAGAGGGACGGCCAGGTCTTGGTAGATTTGCAGTGGTCTGATACTCCTATTTCAATATTATCGCTTGCACAGTGCTCCTTGGGATGTTTGAAGCTTGGGAAATATTTTTGTATCCAAATCCGGCTTTAAACTTCTTCACAACAGTATCTCGGACCTGCCTGGTGTGTTCCTTGTTCTTCATGATGCTCTCTGCGCTTTTAACGGACCTCTGAGACTATCACAGTGCAGGTGCATTTATACGGAGACTTGATTACACACAGGTGGATTGTATTTATCATCATTAGTCATTTAGGTCAACATTGGATCATTCAGAGATCCTCACTGAACTTCTGGAGAGAGTTTGCTGCACTGAGAGTAAAGGGGCTGAATAATTTTGCACGCCCAATTTTTCAGTTTTTGATTTGTTAAAAAAGTTTGAAATATCCAATAAATGTCGTTCCACTTTATGATTGTGTCCCACTTGTTGTTGATTCTTCACAAAAAAATACAGTTTTATATGTTTATGTTTGAAGCCTGAAATGTGGCAAAAGGTCGCAAAGTTCAAGGGGGCCGAATACTTTCGCAAGGCACTGTATGTGCGCTTGCATATGTGTGTGTGAGCCTCTATTGAATAGCTGGTGGATGTTTGCCTTCAGTATGTGAATGTGTGTATAAGTAAGTAAGTGTGTGTGCATTTGTATGTATATTACCAGTCAAAAGTTTGGACACACCTACTCATTCAAGTTTTTTTTAAAGTTTTTTTTTACTATTTTCTACATTGTAGAATAGTAGTGAAGACATCAAAACTATGAAATCACACATGGAATCTGTAGTAACCCAAAAAGGTTTAAACAAATCAAAATATGTTTGAGATTCTTCAAAGTAGCCACCCTTTGCCTTGATGACAGCTTTTAAAACTCTGGGCATTCTCTCAACCAGCTTCATGAGGTAAACACCTGGAATTAATTTATTTCCTTCTTAATGCGTTTGAGACAATCAGTTGTGACAAGGTAGGGGTGGTATACATAAGATAGCCCTATTTGGTAAAAGAACAAGTCCATAATATGGAAAGAACAGCTCAAATAAGCAAAGAGAATTGACAGTCTATCATTACTTTAAGACACAAAGGTCAGTCAATCTGGAAAGTTTCAAGAACTTTGAATGTTTCTTCAAGTGCAGTCGCAAAAACCATCAAGCACTATGATGAAACTGGCTCTCATGAGAACCGCCACAGGAAAGGAAGACTCAGTTACCTCTGCTGCAGAGGATAAGTTCATTAGATTTGCCAGCCTCAGAAATTGCAGCCAAAATAATTGCTTCACAGAGTTCAAGTAACAGACATCAACTGTTCAGAGGAGACTGCGTGGATCAGGCCTTCATGGTCGAATTGCTGCAAAGAAACCACTACTGAAGTATACATATAAGAAGAAGAGACTTGCTTGGGCCACGAAACATGAGCAATGGACACATTAGACCGGTGGAAATCTGTCCTTTGGTCTGATGAGTCCAAATTTGAGATTGTTGGTTCCAACCACAGTGTCTTTGTGAGACGCAGAGTAGGTGAACGGATTATCGCCCCATGTGTGGTTTCCACCGTGAAGCATGGAGGAGGAGGTGTGATGATGCTTTGCTGGTGACACTGTCAGATGGTATGGGATATGTTGGACCGCAGAGTGAATGAAAAGCAGCCAACAAGTGCTCAGAATATGTGGGATCTCCTTGTTGAAAAAGCATTCCTCATAAAGCTGGTTGAGAGAATGCCAAGAGTGTGCAAAGCTATCATCAAGGCAAAGGGTGGCTACTTTGAAGAATCTCAAAAATAAAATATATTTAGATTTGTTTAACACTTTTGGTTACTACATGATTCCATATGTGTTATTTCATAGTTGTGATGTCTTCACTATTATTCTACAATCTCAAAAATAGTAAAAAATAAAGACAAGACCCTTGAATAAGTCGTTGTGTCCAAACTTTTGACTGGTACTGTATGTATACATGTATACACCACAACCCTGAAAGGGACACTCATTCAACAGCTCGCCGATAAATCCACATCAACATCCCAATCAATGCAAACATCAGCAATGTTCACATGTTAAAACCCCGAGCGTGTGTCTCATCACTCACAAGAGGGGTAAATAAACATTAGGTCTGTACAGTCAAGACCGAGACAGGCTAGATTAACGGCAGCCATATTTTACGCTGACGCCCCTTGGGCAGGTAAACAAGACCGTTGCCAGCAGGAGCGGAGGAGAGACGAGGCTACAGGAACTCTTTCATAAGAAACTTGTTTATGCTGTCTGTCTGTTGATGGCTCTTAGAGGAGTGAGAACCACGAGAACCATGATGGACCGTTAAACGGTTCCACTGGCTTGATAAAGGCTTTCATTCACGAGGTCCTTTTTGCTGGTTTTCAACGTGCTTCACATTTAGGTGGTTGGGGGTGTGGGGAGTAGGACCAGGACGATACAGGTATTGCAATATTTTGTCTGCGGCAAACATGAAAATACAAAGCAGACCAAACTCTTTGGTCCTTTAAAAATCTGCTCTATGTAAAAAATATTGTGTCTTTTATACAGTAGATTGGAGAATAAATCAATGTGACTAGATGACAACATATTGTGTTCTATAGTTCTAACATATTGTGTTCTATAGTTGTAACATATTGTGTTCTATAGTTCTAACATATTGTGTTCTATAGTTCTAACATATTGTGTTCTATAGTTGTAACATATTGTGTTCTATAGTTCTAACATATTATGTTCTAT